>NW_027418685.1:0-59462 GCF_009905375.1 Apium graveolens
CTGCAGAAACTAAGACTCTCCTTTCTCCAAGGTTCTCACTTAACAAACCCAACACCTACAACCAAATACCCAAACCATAACTTAACTATGGTGATCTACTGAAATAACTCCCTTACACTCAAAATAGGATTAGTGGAGATCATCCTTACCTAAGGTGCAACATAGCAAAACAAAGGAAATCACATTACACAAATTATAAGTCATCAATTTTCAAGGACAACAACTTTAACTTTCATGATAAATATAAACGAAATAACATCACATTTTAAGAAGCAAAATTCTTAATTAATATCTTAACTTAACTAAAATTAAGGTTTACTAACAAAATATCAATCCGGATGATCAAGAACTTCCAAAATTCAAGAGAAATCTATATGCATGCATGACTTCGAGTCTTACAAACCAAAACAACATGCTTTCCAAATAAATTTTCATTTTAATTCAACATGCAAGCCTATCATGGATTATATCTAAATGACCACCTAGCATGCAAAGGTTTTTACCAAGATTTCACCAAGATTTTCATGTTATTATCAAAAACACAAAATGAAACAAAGCAACCAAAGCACCATCCATTCGGCTCCTATCAAGTCATGGTCAAATGGATTAGGGTGAAAACAACATTTGCATAAGTGCAACACACTCATGTCTAGCCATTCTCAGCCCTATGATATTAACTCATGGTGAAAGCCTTGAATTCACAAGAATCAAGGATATTCACTTTGAGTTTAACAAAAACACCACCATGCAAAGTCAACACATAAGTTTTCTACTCTAAACTCTTAAGATATACATGAAAAATATGTAGGGAGTAAGATTACTTGTTTATAGGATGATTATTTGAGTGAAGAAATGAAGAAAGAAGGGAATGAGGGCCTCGGTTTTAGAAGGGCCGAGAGGGAGGGAGAGAAAGCCGAGAGGGAGGGAGGAGAAGAAGAGGGGAGTGAAATGGTGGGGTGAAAGTGGAGTGGTGATCACTCTTTGATTTGTTTTTATGTCTTGATTTGACTATAATGTGAGTGGGTTTGGGAAATGACAAGAGTAACCTTCTAGCTAAAGTTAGGCTATCTTGCATATCTTGCATGCAAGGTCAAGGAGGTAATTTGGCTAATAAATCAAGAGTTAGTGGGTTTAGAAATGTCTTCTTTGTCCTTGAAGAGAATAGAAGGGTGGTTTGAATGCAAGGGATTCCTTGTAATTTGCTAATTATTACAACTAAAATTTGTAAAGGTTTTTTTATAAAATAAAATATAAGTTCAAAAATTATAAAATTTATACCATAAAATAACTTGGATTTTAGAAATTTTATAAAATCACTTTCGAAATTTTGTGAACAAAATAACCTTTAAAAGAAAATTTCTCCAAGGTTTAAAATATTCCTTATAAATCAAAAATAAGGGAAATAAATAAACTTTTGCTTTGAAAATCATATACTACATAAAGAAATTTAAATGCAGAAATTTTCATTCACACAAACGTACAATAATTTAATATATTGCATTCGTCCTTAAAATTTATACAAATTCGCAAATAATATTACACGAAAATGCCGGTCGTAACACTTTCAACAAATTGTGATGGTTCTGCAATATGTCTGTTGAGTAGAGCATCAATTGAAGAAAGCTGGAATTGGCACAAGAGACTCTCTCATTTAAATTTCAATAACATAAATGAGCTAGTAAAGAAAGATCTTGTGAGAGGACTGCCGAAATCAGTATTTTCTGCTGATGGCCTTTGTGATTCATGTCAAAAGGCAAAAACAAAGAAAATCTTCATTCAAGAGCAAAACTGAATCCTCAATTCTTGAGCCTTATCACTTACTGCATGTTGATCTATTTGGTCTAGTCAATGTCATGTCCATTGCAAAGAAGAAATATGCTATGGTTATAGTGGATGAGTTCACAAGATACACTTGGGGTGTATTTCTTGCACAAGAAGAATGAAACTGCATCTACTCTAACTAATCATTTCAGACAGCTGGATTAATTGGTCAAAGATTCTGTTTAAAATCATAAGAAGTGATAATGGCATTGAGTTCAAGAATTCAATCATGGAAGAGTTCTGCAAAGAGCATGTAATAAAGCAGGAATTTTCTGTACCTAGAACTCTACAGCAAAATGGAATTGTAGAAAGAAAGAACATGACTCTCATTGAAGCTGCACGAACTATGCTTGATAAAGCAAAGCTGCCAACCTACTTTTGGGCTGAAGCTATGCAGACTGCTTGTTTTACACAGAATGCTACACTAACAAACAAGCATGGAAAAAAACCATATGAGATGGTGAAGAAAAAGAAGCCAAATCCGAAATACTTTCATGTATTTGGATGTAAGTGTTTTGTTCTTAAGACTCATCCTGAACAGCTGTCAAATTTGATCTAAAAGCTGATAAAGGAATTTTTGTTGGATATCCACTTTCCACAAAAGCCTTCAGAGTCTACAATTTAAGAACAAGGGTTGTCATGGAATCTATCAATGTATCTTTTGATGATAAAAAGATTACTGGACTTGAAGATTTCAATGATCATGATCAGTTGAGATTTGAAAATAAAGATTTAAATTCTGATTCTGTAAATTCTGATGGCTTAAATCCTGATCCTGTAAGTTCTGACGGGTTTAAATTCCGATGTCATTGAAACTGTGGTAACAACTCCAAGGGAAAATGCACCTGTTCAAGGGGAGCAAGCTGAAGATCCTACCACAACTCAAGACTCTCAAGAAGCATCAAAACCTGTCACTGGCTCTTCAAGTTCTGATTCATTAAGTTCCGGTGAGCCAAATTCTGGTAATTCTGGAAACTCTGATTCTTCAAATCATAAAGGATCCAACTCAAATTCTGAAGTCTCAGAGAGCATAACTACAGGGGGAGCATCAGAAAATGCTGATGGAGACAACATGGATCATGGGGGAGGATCCAGTTATAGAGAACAACTTCCATCTGCAAGGAAGTGGACTAAACCACATACACCTGACTTAAAAATTGGAGATCCTGAAGCAGGTGTCAGAACTAGAACTGCAATATCAAATAAATGCCTCTATCACTCCTTTCGATCTCAGACTGAACCAAAGAAAGTGGAAGAAGCTCTTCAAGATGCTGATTGGGTGCAAACAATGCAGGAAGAGTTAAATGAATTTGAAAAAAATTAAAGTCTGGACCCTAGTGCCAAGACTAAAGAACAGAACTATTGTTGGCACAAAATGGGTGTTCAAAAATAAAACTGACATTGATGTAATAATTACAAGAAACAAAGCAAGGCTGGTTGCTAAAGGCTACTCTCAAGAGGAGGGTATTGACTATGACGAAACATTGCTCCAGTTGCTAGATTGAAAGCCATAAGAATCTTTTTTGCTTATGCTGCTCACAAAAAGTTTAAAGTCTTTCAAATGGATGTGAAAAGTGGTATTCTCAATGGAGAATTGGAAGAAAAGGTATATGTTGAACAATTACCAGGATTTGTAGATCCAAAATTTCCTAATCATGTCTACAGACTTGATAAAGCACTTTATGGCCTTAAGCAAGCTCCAAGAGCATGGTATTAGACTTTAGCTCAATTTTTTCTGGAAAGTGGATTTAACAGAGGCACAATTGACAAAACATTGTTCTACCTCAACCATGGAAAGGACTTACTTTTGGTACAGACTTATGTTGATGATGTCATTTTTGGTTCTACAAATGTCAAACTCTGTGAAAGGTTTGCAAAGCTAATGTAGTAAAGATATCAAATGAGTATGATGGGAGAACTTAGCTATTTTTTGGGACTTCAAGTCAAGAAAAATGAAGAAGGTACTTTCATAAATCAATCCAAGTACACCAGAAATTTACTCAAGAAATTTGGAATACAAGACCGTTCAACTGCATCCACTCACATGGCCACTGCAACCAAGTTAGATAAGGATACTGGAGCATCATTAGATATTACTAACTACAGAGGTATGATTGGCTCTTTACTCTATTTAACTACAAGTAGACCTGATATCATGTATGCTACCAGTCTTTGTGCAAGATTTCAGGCTGATCCAAGAGAACCTCATCTAATAGCTGTGAAAAGAATTTTCAAGTACCTCAAGGGTATAGCTGATCTAGGATTGTGGTATCCTAGAGAATCAGATTTTAAGCTAATAGGTTACTCAGATGCAGATTTTGCAGGATGCAAAATAGACAGGTAAAGCACTAGTGGAAGCTGCCAATTTCTTGGAGGCAGATTGGTTTCTTGGTTTAACAAGAAACATAAATCAATTTTCATATCAACTGCAGAAGCAGGATATATTGATGTAGGAAGCTGTTGTGCACAGATTCTTTGGATGAAGAATCAGTTACTGGACTATGGGTTAGAATTTTCTAAAATACCCATTTACTGTGATAATCAAAGTGCTATTATTATGACAGGTAATCCAGTTCAACACTCAATGCCAAAGCACATCAACATTAGGTACCATTTCATAAGGGAACATGTGATGGAAGGTACAGTGGAATTGCATTTTGTTCCAACAGATCAACAAGTAGCAGATATCTTCACAAAACCACTATATGAAACTACTTTTACAAGACTGGTAAATGAACTTGGAATGGTTTCAGGTTCTTTCTCAAAATATGCTTAGTTTTTGTTCTCTTGCATCAGACTTTATGATCAGTGTTTACAGATTGTATTATCTCCATGTAATCTGTGCTTAAATTGTTATATATTAAATACTGATTGTTATCTGATGTGATTTTATATACTCTGATAGTGTTTTGAATGTTCTGTGACTATTCATTCCAATGAGGATTACTGTGCTAGATGCTGACCTAGTAGTATTTAACATTGTTAGGTCACAGACACACTGTAGAGGGGGTGAATACAGTGTATAGTACACTCAAATCGAACTTTAAGAACTTAAGTAACAGAAAACAAACTTTATTGAAACAATAAACTCTGTTACAGTATGGAACTGTTACCTCTCAGTGATGAACAAATATCACGAGAGCTGCAAGGGTTACAATGAATAATCTTTTCTAATAATGATAACACTTGTAGTGTAAACCCTATATTCTGTGTTTATATACTACACAGTTACAAGATAATCGCTAATTGATATGGAATATAATTCTGCTTCCTAAAATATATCAATCAGATATCTTTTCTTCCAAGTATTCCATTCTTCACAGAATTCCTTCTTCATGCATATCTCTTCTTATGTTTATCTCGATCTTCTTTCCTTTAATCAGCTACTGTCCTTATCTGATTGTCCTTCAGTACTTAAGTTCTGATATCTATCTTCTGATGATTATCTCCTGATAATATAAGTACTGATATCCTTAAGTCCTGACTTCCAGTATAAGTACTGATCAACAGTTAAGTACTGATCTATCCTGTTCACGTAAGATCTGAAAGCTAACATAAAACATATTAGCCATGACATTATCAAATATATCTAACAATCTCCCCCAACTTGTAAATTAACAAAATATACAAGTTTAACAGATATTTGATGATGTCAAAAACATTAAGTACAAATGCATGAGAAATAGACTAGATAACTACAACTTACAGTCCTTACAGTTTTTACCAATTTCAACTCCTGATAACAACTTCAATCTGTATAAATATCAGAATTTAAGCAGTTGTAGATCTTCGACTTGGCTTCTTCATTTTCTGATCTCTCTGATGTCAGGAGTTGTTCTAAGATAGTTCTTCAACAAACATTTCTCAGCATATCTTAGTTCATCAATCATTCTCCTTTTAACATCCTTTAAGCTCTGCAGTATATTCACCAGTTTGAAAGATTGCAGCTCTGAGATCATTAATCTTTGCTTTTCTCAACTCCTGATCTAGTCTTATGACATAAGCTTTGTCAGACTCAAGATTGAATTCAAGTCCCTTAATACCAAGATACGTTCTGATCTGTGCAGTATTAGGCTTCATATCAACAATATCACCATTGTGATCTCTGTACTTTGGAACATATCTGTTGTCAGACTTAACAGAATAAAGCCTTTTCTGTCTCTGAATTTGTCTTTTAAGTAGTTTGCAGCAGTCTCTGTTATTCTGTCATCCACTTGATGTAAGAAAAGTACATGCTCCAATTCTTCAAAATACTTCAAAGGAATGGCATTTTGTCTTATATGATAAACCCTACCATCTGTCATGAAATACAACTTGATGTATTCTTTCAAGTAGGTATGGTAAACCATCTGTACAGATTCCAGTTGATTCAATCTCTCAGGAGTTGCTCCAATACCTGGTTCACTCAAGGAAGTTGGATCATTGGTAGTGTTGTGTACTCTTCTTTCATCAGCACTTCCCAATCCAGTTTTATCTCTAGCTTCCTTTCCAGTAACTACTCTTGCTTCAAAACCACTTGCAGTAGTCTTCAAAGATTGAGTCTGTTTTACTTTAGTGAATCCTGATAGGAGTATCTTTGATCTATTTTCTGATATCAAGTTAACTTGAGCTCTGTCAGAGGTTACTTGCTTCTTCTGAATATCAGAACTTACTATTTCTTGACTCTGAACAACTTGAGCCATGTCAGAGGTTGTTTTAAGAACTTTTCTTGAAGTCAGAGCAAGATCATCTTTTTCATCAGCAATTTCTTCTTCCTCAGGAGGTACATAACCCTTGATAGGTTCACCAACCTTTTCTTTACCCTTGGATCTTGGATCTATCTGTGGTTGTGATCTAGCCAATGTTGCTTCAGTATGTGTCCTTTCTTTAAGTTTTGGAAGTGACTTTTTACCAGAAGCTTCAGATTTAGATGTGACTTTCTCTGATTTAAGTCTGGCTTCTTCTTCCTTTAAACTTTCCAAATCCATTCCTGGATTTTCTTGAAGAAATAACTATCTTGACATTTCCTCATCAAGATCTAGAAGTTCATCAGAACTTATCCTTTTACCAGTAGCAGAACTTATTCTTTTCCCAGTATCAGAACTTGTTCTGTGACTAGCTTGTCTTGATGTAAACCTTCTACCTTGACTATGACCGCTACCCATTCCAGAGTTTCCTTGGTCATCTTTTCCATCATCCTTTCTTGTAGTGTCTTGTTGGTTTTGCATTTGGACTTAATTACCTTCTCCCCCTTTTTGGCATCAGCAGGTAGTAAAGAGAGATAAGTAGTTCCACTAAGGTCTGGATTTCAGTAAGTTGCGATTGCTGAGAAGCTTGATTTGTCAGAATTTGATCAATCTGAGCTTGTTGTTTCTCTTGAGTTTTCTCAATATAAGCAATCCTGTCAATGGTAGGTTGAAAAATCTTTTTCTTATCAATTTTCCAAACTTGTTCCTGTTTGATAAAGTTCTCCTGAATCTTGTGTAGCTCTGCATGAGTAGTTGAATGAAGACCTTGTAGATGTTTAGTACTCAATGCAGTGACTCTAAGCTGGGTTTAAAATCATCAGAATTTAACATTTCATCAGCTTTAGTCAAGTGCTCAGCAAGATGTAAAGCATTTGGAACACATGAAACTGAGTTCTATTCCTTAGTCCACTCCTGACCTGCAGGAGTTTCACTCCAAGGCACTGGTGCATCCCTGATAACAAACTCCTTTACCAGTTCAGACTTAGGAAGAGTCGGTGGTGGAGTATGTCCTGAAGGACCTGCTTCATCAGCATCGACAGTTGGAGCAGCTTCACCAGTATCTCCAACATTTACAGCATCAGAACTTAAAGAATCAGTATCTTCTGATAAGACAACAGTATGAGTAGCAATGGAGGCTTCAGCATCCTCTAATTGCTGATCTGATACTAAGTTCTGATCAACAGCCATATCCTGATGCTCACCTAAAATCTGATCATCAGCATCTTGATGCAGAGAAGGTGTTGTTGATAACTCTGGAGTTTGAACAGCATCAGTAACAGGTGTTGTGGAAGGATTATTTGCTGTTGGAGCTTCTATGAAAAGTATTTCAGGCACAATCAGGTTCTGAATATCAATTTCAGCACTTGTGCCTGGATCAACAAGAGACACAGATGGTGAGTTAGCCTTGTCAGATACAGCTTCCTGAGATGGAGTTGATGGAGAAGAAGTGACTGGAGCAAATTCCTTGTCTTGTGAGATCATAGATTCCTGATCTCCTTCCTTAGCTGCTTCCTCCTCATCATCTGAAACTGGCCTTTGTGCCCTCTGTTTCTTGTACTTCCTTGTTGATTTGGATTCCTTGGGAGTTTCAGGAATTATCATTCGTCTAAGCCTCTTGAGAAGCCTAGAACCCCCAATTTCAGAATCCTTCTGAGAAGTTGCATTCTCAGCTTCATTTACCACAGGTTCTGAAGAAGGAATCTATTCCTCAGAATCTGATTCATCTCTCAAAGTAATTCTCCTCCTCTTTTGAGGTGTTTGAGGAACAGTCTTTGTTCTCTTTGGCTTAGAGGATGTAGGCTTCACAGTAGGTGCTGAAGAAGAAGGTTGAGCAGTCTGTGAAGTGGAGAGATAGGATTTGAGATAAGTTATAAGGGTAGGTTGAGTAGAATGAGTGGTAGGTGCTGAGGATGATGGTTTTTGGGTGTTTGTGGTTGGTTGGAAATCAAAGTAAACAGATCTATAAGTATCAGGATCAGTATTTACTAGGATCTGTTTTACAGACTGAGGAATCTGTAATGGTCTAACCACTATTTTCTTTGTATCAGCATTTACCAAATCATTAAAGTATCAGTTTTGCAACTCTAAAAGGTGGGGTTGAGGAACTGACTAATTGAGGTTCATCAGTATAAAAAGTATATAAAGTTGACAGAATCTAGCAAAATAGACAATATTTCTATTCTCTGTCATCCTATCCCCAATAAACCAATTATTCCAGTTGCAAAATCAAAATGAGTTTGATGAATAATGCATACCCTATGTGTTGACTCAGAATTGGGATAGCATCAAAATTCGAACATTTGTTCCCAAAAGCTTTGGTGATGCATTCAAAGAAGAAACTCCATTCTCTTCTGATATTAGCCCTTTTTAACTGCCCAAGCTTTGCCAAACTCTTTTCATATCCCAAATCAGCCATTAACTCCTGAAGTGCTGATTCCTCTGGAGTTGAAAAAGTACAATTGTCTGGGAGATGTAGAGCTTTGTGTATTGTACCAGGAGTGACTACATAAGATGAATCACCCACTTCAAAAACAATACTGGGAGTGCCATGTTTACCACCATCATCAAAGTGCCCAGTCCGCCAAAATGTCAGAACTTGTTGACTCGAAAAGACTTCAGGCTGTGTTAATGCGTACCCAATCTCACTGTGTGCAAGAAGATCTTGCACAAAATGCAATTCAGATGGAGCTTCAGCATGATCAAAATTGGAGCATAGTTGTTTGGAACAAACTTAGCTCCATCAATGATTAAATCCTTTGGTGCCATGTGAAAAAAAATAAGATTCAAGTATGCCTGTTAGGTGTTTGAGATAATATCTGTATGAAAACAACGTGAGAAAGAAGAGAAGGAGAGTAAAAGTAAGGAGAGAGATAAAGTATAAAGAAAATAAAAGATTAAAGAAATCTTTCTCTCTGTTGTACTTATACTCTGAACAAAAATATTACCGTTGGACACCTGTCAGACATGCAGTAATAACGGACAGTTACTGGGCTCGAGAAAATAGGAATCATTACTTACCCAGTTGCCTTGTTTCAAGGAAAAACCGTTCCATTAATCAAGAGAAACAGTTTTAATTCAAAATTTAAACCATTAGTACTGATTGAATTATTTTTCACTGCATCATTGATATTCTGAAAATACATCACATGAAAATGACCAAGATAAATTAGATGAGTAAGTGCTGAAAATGAATCAGAACTTAATATACAATAAAATATATATGGTCATCAGAACATCAATCAGGATTTATCAACATAAGATGAAATGACTCAGAGACAAAATCTTGAAGTAAAAACAACTTTCATTAATATATCAAGACAATACATTTATGAAATGGAAATTACATCAATACTTATACAAGATTTTCCCTAAGCTCCTAATCCTAACATCAACAGCTTTAGTCCTAGCTAAGAAGCCTGACAAAGCTGAGGATGAAGAAGAACGGGAAGAAGACAAGATTAAGTCATCTTCCTCTTCCTATCTTCGACGAACAAGATGGCGAGTCGTATGATTCGCTCTTGCTGACGGATAGCTTCCCGCTCCAGATGGTGATGGTAATCCATCTCGAAGAATAGAAGGTGAGCCAGCACCTCCTGTGGGACAGAGTCCCAGATCTCCTCAGGAATGGCTGTTACATGCCACTCCTGCTGCCACTCGGCACAACTTAGCTCCATAGTGAAGGTTTGGGTGTTCAAAAACATGTTGTATCGAACCATTGTGTTTTTGACAGAAGAAGGAGGATAAGTGTGTGAGAAGAATGTGATGGAAAGACTGATGTGAAGTGGTTGCTTATATAGGCAAGTGAATGCCAAGAGACGCAAAGATATTTAATGCTGACAGGTAGAATTAATTCTACCTCGTCTCCCTAGACTTTGAAAAAGAATAACAGTCATTGGAAAGAGGAGTCATGGTCTAGACCACACAAGACACAAGAAACAGTGGACTGTTCAAGTACAAATACCATTAATCCTAATCATAGTGACTATTAATCTTCCACTTCAACATATTCTAGTTCGAACTGAGACTGTTATCAAATTTTATTCACAGATAAGCCAAGTAAAGGATTAGACTGAGAAATCAGAACTTAGACCTATACCAGAACTTAACAGTCATCAGAACATAATTCCTTAACTCGAAAAAGGAATGCCCATTCTAGTAAATCCTCATACAAGTTCTGAGTTATGGACGTCAGAACTTAATCATCAGAAAGTGTAACTTAGAACCTGTCCTCAGAATTTGTGCAATAATGACACACTGACTGTTTATCTAAAATAACATAGACCACCACAGAAATTTTCATCATTCAGATGGAGTGATTAGTGTGTGCATTAAGCTAAAAACAGACAAAGAGTAAAGTCTGATTCACTTCAGTACATCTGAGAAATAAGGCATAACTAAAATTTTGCTAAAGATCTGTCATTGTCCTGAAACCTACTGATCAATGAGTTCATGCTTGAGTCCACCTCAACTGTTTTGTGCTCATTTTATGCATCTTTTGAAATTCTATTTTACAGTGGCTTCTCAGTGTAAGTGAGTCACGACTGTTTATCAGAATTTATGCTATTATCAGAGTATTTCTCCAGTAATCATAGAGTGTGAAAAGTCACCAAGAAAATATTTTGCTTTTCTAATGCATATTTACTTAATACCAGCAATGCACTTGGGTCGTCCCTTCCACATTTTTACTCTAGATCTCAAAGGAGTACCTGATTTTATTCTTTGATCTTTTTGCTTTTTCTTTTGATAAGTGAGGTTTATCAGCACTTAGTACATTCAGCAGTTTTACTAGTATCAGAACTTAACAGATGAGTAGCATTATTCTAATTTGTGACTTAGTAATAAGATATACAAAGTAAACTTAACTAAGCTCAATTATCAGAATTTGCTAGTGTCATAAGATTTCCACTGAAATAATTACTTCTTCCATGGAATCATTTGTTTATTGAAGACTACTAGGTCAGTTATCTAGCACAGTTATCCTCATGGGATTGATTAGGTACTAGAACAAACATATCACTTATCAGAGTTTAGAAACATATATCAGACAACAGTCAGTACTTAAAGACATTTATCAATTAAGCACAGAATATACAATGAGATTAATTCTGTAAATACTGAGCATAAAGTCTGATAACACATAACAAGTCTAAGCAGATTTAGAGAAAGAACCTGAAACCATTCCAAGTTCAATTACCAATCTTGTAAAAGTAGCTTCACATAATGGTTTTGTGAAGATATCTGCCAATTGTTGATCTGTGGGAACAAAATGCAATTCCACTGTACCTTCATCCACATGTTCCCTGATGAAGTGGTACCTGATGCTGATGTGCTTTGTCATTGAGTGTTGAACTGGATTACCTGTCATAGCAATAGCACTTTGATTATCACAGTAAATAGGGATTTTGAAATATGTTAACCCATAATCCAGTAACTGATTTTCATCCAAAGAATCTGTGCACAACAGCTTCCTGCAGCAATATACTCTGCTTCTGCAGTTGATGTGGAAATTGACTTTTGTTTTTTGCTGTACCAAGAAACCAATCTGCCTCCAAGAAATTGGCAGCTTCCACTTGTGCTTTTCCTGTCAATTTTGCAACCTGCAAAATCTGCATCTGAGTAACCTATTAGTTTAAAATCTGATTCTCTAGGATACCATAATCCCAGAGCAGCTGTTCCTTTAAGATACTTAAAGATTCTTTTTACAGCTATTAAGTGAGGTTCTCTTGGATCTGCTTGAAATCTTGCACAAAGACAGGTAGCATACATGATATCAGGTCTACTAGCAGTTAGATAGAGTAGAGAGCCGATCATACCTCTGTAGTCAGTAATATCTACTGATTTACCGGTATCCTTATCCAGTTTTGTCGCAGTGGCCATTGGAGTGGATGCACTTGAACAATCTTGCATTCCAAATTTCTTTAGCAAGTTTCTGGTGTACTTGGTTTGACAAATAAAAGTGCCTTCCTCATTCTGTTTGACTTGAAGGCCCAGAAAATAGCTAAGTTCCCCCATCATACTCATCTGATATCTTGACTGCATTAGTTTGGCAAACTTCTTGCAAAGTTTGTCATTTGTAGATCCAAAAATGATATCATCAACATAAATCTGGACCAGAAGTAAGTCCTTTCCATGGTTGAGGTAGAACAGTGTTTTGTCTATTGTTCCTCTGTTGAATCCACTTTCCAGAAGAAACTGAGCTAAAGTCTCATACCATGCTCTAGGAGCTTGCTTAAGTCCATAAAGTGCTTTATCAAGCCTGTAGATATAATCTGGATGTTTGGTATCTACAAAACCTGGAGGTTGTTCAACATATACCTCTTCCTCCAATTCTCCATTGAGAAAAGCACTTTTCACATCCATTTGAAAGACAGTAAACTTTTTGTGAGCAGCATAAGCCAGAAATATCCTTATGGCTTCTAACCTAGCAACTGGTGCAAATGTTTCATCATAATCAATTCCCTCATGTTGAGAATATCCTTTTGCAACCAGCCTTGCCTTATTCCTTGTAATTATGCCATCACTGTCAGTTTTGTTTCTGAATACCCACTTTGTACCAACAACAGATCTATTCTTTGGTCTTGGCACTAGGGTCCAGACTTTGTTTCTTTCAAATTCATTCAACTCTTCCTGCATTGCTTGCACCCAATCAGCATCTTGAAGAGCTTCTTCCACTTTCTTTGGCTCAGTATGAGAGAGAAAAGAATTGTATAGACACTCATTTGAAGTACCTATTTTAGTTCTGACGCCTGCATCAGGATTTCCAATTATCAAATCAGGTGTATGTGATTTTGTCCACTTCCTTGCAGATGGAAGGTTTTCTCTAGAACTGGATGCTCCCCCTTGATCCATGCTATCTTCATTTTCATTTTCTGATGCTCCCCCTGAAACTATGCTCTCTGAGTTGGATTCTTCAGTATTTAGATTTTCAGCACTATCAGAACTTGGCTTATCAGAACTTGACGAATCAGAACTTGAAGAGCCAGATGCATGTTCTGATGTTTCTTGAGATGTGGTAGGATCTTGAGTATGCTCCCCCTGCATAGTGCATCTTCCTTTAACGTAGTCACCACAGTTTCAATAACATCAGAGTTTAATCCATCAGAGTTTGCAGTATCAGGACTTAGACTTTCAGGATTTTCAGTATCAGAATATGAGTCTTCATTTTCAAATCTCAGCTGATCATGGTCAATGAAATCTTTAAGACCAATGATCTTCTTGTCATCAAAAGAGACATTGATAGATTCCATGACCACTTTTGTTCTCAAATTATAGGCTCTGAAGGCTTTTGTGGAAAGTGGATATCCAACAAAGATTTCTTCATCAGCTTTTAGATCAAACTTTGATAGCTGTTCAGGATGAGTCTTGAGAACAGAACACTTGCATCCAAATACATGAAAATATTTCAGATTTGGCTTCTTTTTCTTCACCATCTCATATGGTGTTTTTCCATGCTTGTTAATGAGTGTTGCATTTTGAGTAAAACAAGCAGTCTGCACAGCTTCAGCCCGGAAATAGGTTGGAAGCTTTGCTTCTACAAGCATTGTACGTGCAGCTTCAATGAGAGTTCTATTCTTCCTTTCAACAACTCCATTTTGCTGTGGAGTTCCAGGAGCAGAAAATTCCTGCTTTATTCCATGGTTTTTGCAGAACTCTTCCATTATCAAATTCTTGAACTCAGTGCCATTATCACTCCTTAAAATTTTCACAGAATCTTTGACCATTTTATCCAGCTGTTTGACATGATCAATCAAGATAGATGCAGTTTCACTTTTTGTGTGCAAGAAATACACCCATGTGTATCTGGTGAACTCATCCACTATGACCAACGCATACTTCTTCTTTGCAATAGACATGACATTTACTGGGCCAAATAGATCAATATGTATAAGGTGATAAGGCTCAAGAATTGATGAATCAGTCTTGCTCTTGAATGAAGATTTTCTTTGTTTGGCTTTCTGACATGAATCACAAAGACAATCAGGAGCAAATACTGTGTTTGGCAATCCTCTCACAAGATCTTTCTTGACCAGTTCATTTATATTGTTGAAATTTAAATGAGAGAGTTTCTTATGCCAATTCCAGCTTTCTTCAATTGATGCTCTACTTAACAGATAGATTGCAGAACCATCAGTACTTGTTGAAAGCTTAGCTTCATAAATGTTACCACATCTATATCCTTTCAGAACAACTTTGCCTTTAGATTTACTCACAATTTCACAGTGTTCTTCAAAGAAATCAACATGATAACCTCTGTCATAGATTTGACTTATACTCAGTAGGTTGTGTTTAAGTCCTGAGACCAGAGCTACTTGTTTAATTATGACATTTCCAAGATTGATATTGTCATATCCCAATGTTTTTCCAATGTTTCCATCTCCATAAGAAACACTTGGGCCAGCTTTCTCCACAAAGTCTGATAGCAGGGCCTTATTTCCAGTCATATGTCCTGAACATCCACTGTCCAGAACTAGAATATTTTTCCTGTTGCCCTGCAATCACAAAGACCACTAATTATTAGTTTTAAGGACCCAGACTTGCTTGGATCCTTTGGTCTTTTTAAGTTTGTTAACATTTGTAGCGGATTTAGCATCAGAGTTTATGTTAACATTTTTCTTATCAGAACTTACACTATCAGACTTTGAATCAGAATTTACACTAGAAGGAACAATGGAAACTTTCTTCAAAGAAGGTTTTATTTGATAATAATCATAGTACAAACTATGATATTCCTTACAAGTATAAATGGAATGCCATAAACTACCACAATGAAAACAAGGATTTTGTGGTTTGTATCTAACAGACTGACTCTTAACTCCTGATTTTGAAGGTAAGGAGTTAATATTCTTATTCTTCCTGCAAAAAGAAGCCAGATGGTTAGAACTTCCACAGTTATGACATGTTTTTCTAGGAGCATCAGGAACAGGTTTATAATCATTGCTTTTATTCACACCTTCCTTTCCATTCCTATTTTTCCTAGGTGATTTTACCTTGTTTGCATTCTTGACATCTTTCAGCTTATACTTAAGCTGTTTCTTTGTCATTAAGCCTATGTTTACTTCACCTGTCTTTTCCTGTTTTAGTTTGTCAGAAGTTAATTCCTCTTTAACTTCTGATTTCTCATTTTCAGACTTTACAGTTACAAACTTAACAGGTTTAAACTTTGGCTTTTGCTTAACAACAGGCTTAATTTCTTCAGTTCCTTTATCATTCTTATCTTCTCCATAACATAAGCCCTCTTTCCAGTTTGCACTACTTAGCAAATTTTGAGTTGTTTTGCCAGAGTTAGTCCAAGTCCTGATAATCTCTCTTTCCTTTTCTAACTCAGTTTTTAGAGATTCATTTAATTTTAGCACTTCATCCCTAACATAAAAAGCATCATCTCTATCCTTCTGAGTTTGATGGAACATGACTAACTCTTTTTCTAAGAAATCATTCCTTTTCTTAAATGCAAGATTTTCAGAAGTTAATCTTTCACATGTTAAAGTTTGATCTCTATAGCTAACAAACATGGTTTTAAGATATCTTCTCAACTCATTAATATCATCAGTATGAAAAGCATAAGTAGTCTGAGGTACCTTTGTTTCAGCAGCTTCAGAATTGCTCTCAGTACTTTCTTTATCAGCATTTGCCATCAATGCATAGTTCTCCTCACTTTCAGAGTCTGAGGTGTCTGTCCAGCTTTTCTGCTTTGTGACAAGAGCCTTGCCTTTGTTACCCTTTACCTTTTTGCAGTCAGGAGATATGTGGCCTTTCTCACCACAGTTATAGCATTTAACATTGGTGTAATCTCCTCTATCAGACTTTCCTCCTCTGCCTTCAGATCTTCTGAAATTCTTCTTATCAGAACTTATGCTTTTCCCGGAAAACTTCTTTCCCTTCCTGAACTTCCTGTATGCAATCTTTGTGATTCCTTTCACCATAAGAGCACACAGCTTCATCATCTCCTCATCAGCATCAGTCTCAGGCAAGCTTTCAGAATCTGAGTCATCATCACTCTCAGAACTTGATGACTCAGTATCAGACTTTATGAAAAGAGCTTTACCCTTGTCTTTCTTTGAGGAAGCTGCTTTGGGGAATTCTTCTTCAGCCTTAAGAGCAACTGTCCTTGACTTTCCTCCTTTCCTCTTGCTTCTTTGTTCCATCTCCAGCTCATGAGTCTTGAGCATTCCATAGATTTCGTCAAGAGTTATTTCATCAAGATTGTAGTTGTCTCTTATTGTCGTTGCCTTCAAATCCCAGCATTCAGGAAGAGCTAACAGGAACTTAAGGTTTGAATCTTTTAGATCATACTCTTTATTAATCAATGACAAATCATTCAAGAGTTTGACAAATCTATCATATAAATCATTCAATGACTCATTAGTCTTTGAGTCAAAGTGTTCATACTCTTGAGTGAGTATTGTCTTCCTGTTCTTCTTAATTGTGTCAGTTCCCTGACACCTTGTTTCCAGAGCATCCCATATCTCCTTAGCAGTCTTGCAGTTGATTACCCTGTTTGACATTACATTATCAATGACACTATGCAGTAAGTGTCGTACCTTAGAATCTTTAGCAATTGATGCTATGTCCTCAGCAGTATAATCACTCTTCTCCTTTGGTACGGTCTTTGCTGCTTCACCTGCAACTGCAACAGCGAGTTTGGTTGGTTTGTGAGGACCTTCCTTGATTCTATCAAGGTATTCTGGATCTGTTGCTTCCAGGAACATGGTCATCCTTACCTTCCATATGGGATATTCAGATGGTCTCAGTATGGGGACCCTGATGGTCTCATACCGACTCTGAATTTGTGTCTTCGGTGGTTCCTCAGTTTTGGTAGGCTTAGTTGGAGTTTCTGTGTTCGACATGATTGTGTTTGGATCTTTAACTGTATTTATGTTAACAGATGGGCTCTGATACCAATTGTTAGGTCACACACACACTGTAAAGGGGGTGAATACAGTGTATAGTACACTCAAATCGAACTTTAAGAACTTAAGTAACAGAAAACAAACTTTATTGAAACAATAAACTCTGTTACAGTATGGAACTGTTACCTCTCAGTGATGAACAAATATCACGAGAGCTGCTAGGGTTACAATGAATAATCTTTTCTAATAATGATAACACTTTTAGTGTAAACCCTATGTCTGTGTTTATATACTACACAGTTACAAGATAATCGCTAATTGATATGGAATATAATTCTGCTTCCTAAAATATATCAATCAGATATCTTTTCTTCCAAGTATTCCATTCTTCACGGAATTCCTTCTTCATGCATATCTCTTCTTATGTTTATCTCGATCTTCTTTCCTTTAATCAGCTACTGTCCTTATCTGATTGTCCTTCAGCACTTAAGTTCTGATATCTATCTTCTGATGATTATCTCCTGATAATACAAGTACTGATATCCTTAAGTCCTGACTTCCAGTATAAGTACTGATCAACAGTTAAATACTGATCTATCCTGTTCACGCAAGATCTGAAAACTAAACATAAAACATATTAGCCATGACATTATCAAATATATCTAACATCCCTTATGAAGTGGTACCTAATGCTGATGTGCTTTGTCATTGAGTGTTGAACTGGATTACCTGTCATAGCAATAGCACTTTGATTATCACAGTAAATAGGGATTTTAGAAAATTCTAACCCATAATCCAGTACCTGATTCTTCATCCAAAGAATCTGTGCACAACAGCTTCCTACAGCAATGTACTTTGCCTCTATAATTGATGTGGAAATTGACTTTTGTTTCTTGCTAAACCAAGAAACTAATCTGCCTCCAAGAAATTAGCAGCTTCCACTTGTGCTTTTCCTGTCAATCTTGCACCCTGCAAAATCTGCATCTGAGTAAACTATTAGCTTAAAGTCTGATTCCCTAGGATACCACAATCCTAGATCAGCTGTACCCTTAAGGTACTTGATAATTCTTTTCACAGCTGTTAAGTGAGGTTCTCTTGGATCTGCTTGAAATCTTGCACAAAGACAGGTAGCATACATGATATCAGGTCTACTTGCAGTTAGATAGTGTAATGAGCCAATCATACCTCTGTAATCAGTAATATCTACTGATGTACCAGTATCCTTATCCAATTTTGTTGCAGTGGCCATATGAGTGGATGCACTTGAACAGTCTTGCATTCCAAATTTCTTCAACAAATTTCTGGTGTACTTAGATTGATAAATAAAAGTTTCTTCTTCATTCTGCTTGACTTGAAGGCCCAGAAAATAGCTAAGTTCTCCCATCATACTCATTTGATATCTTGACTGCATTAGCTTGGCAAACCTTTTACAAAGTCCGTCATTTGTAGAACCAAAAATGATATCATCAACATATATTTGCATCAATAGTAAGTCCTTTCCATGGTTGAGATAGAATAAAGTTTTGTTAATTGTCCCTCTGTTAAATCTATTTTCCAGAATAAACTGAGCTAATATCTCATACTATGCTCTTGGAGCTTGCTTAAGGCCATAAAATGCTTTATCAAGTCTGTAGACATGATGAGGAAACTTTGAATCT
The DNA here is from genome assembly GCF_009905375.1 of Apium graveolens. Classification (NCBI taxonomy): domain Eukaryota; kingdom Viridiplantae; phylum Streptophyta; class Magnoliopsida; order Apiales; family Apiaceae; genus Apium; species Apium graveolens. Next base: position 19,054 of record NW_027418685.1, read on the forward strand.
ACAAAACCTTGAGGTTGTTTAACATATACTTCTTCTTCCAATTCTCCATTAAGAAAAGCACTTTTTACATCCATTTGAAAGACTGTAAACTTTTTGTGAGCAACATAAGCCAAAAATATCTTTATGGCTTCCAATCTAGCAACTGGTGCAAATGTTTCATCATAATCAATTTCCTCCTGTTGAGAATATCCTTTTGCAACCAGCCTTACTTTATTCCTTGTAATTATGCCATCATTATCAATTTTGTTTCTGAACACCCATTTTGTACCAACAAATGATCTGTTCTTTGGTCTTGGCACTAGGGTCCAGACTTTATTTATTTCAAATTCATTTAACTCTTCCTGCATTGTTTGCACCCAATCAGCAATCAGCATCTTGAAGAGCTTCTTCCATTTTCTTTGGTTCAGTCTGAGAAAGAAAAGAATGATAGAGACATTCATTTGATGTTGTTGTTCTAGTTTTAATACCTGCTTCAGGATCTCCAATAATCAAGTCAGGTGTATGTGCTTTAGTTCACTTCCTTGCAGATGGAAGGTTATCTCTAGAACTGGATGCTCCCCCATGATCCATGTTGTCTTCATCAACATTTTCTGATGCTCCTCCTGAAATCATGCTCTCTGAGTTGGATCCTTCAGAATTTGAGTTTCCAGAATTATCAGAACTTGGCCCATCAGAACTTGATGAATCAGAATTTTAGTTTCCAGAATTATCAGAACTTGGCCCATCAGAACTTGATGAATCAGAACTTGAAGAGCCTGTTCTAGGTTCTGATGGTTCTTGAGATGTGGTTGGATCTTCAATATGCTCCCCCTGCACATGTGCATTTTCCTTTGGCATAGTCACCACAGTTTCAATAACATAAGAGTTTAACCCATCAGAGTTTGCAGTATCAGGATTTAGACTATCAGAATTTACAGAATCAGAATTTAAAACTTCATTCTCAAATCTCAGCTGATCATGATCATTGAAATCTTCAAGTCCAGTAATCTTCTTATCATCAAAAGAGACATTGATAGATTCCATGACTACCCTTGTTCTTAAATTGTAGACTCTGAAGGCTTTTGTGGAAAGTGGATATCCAAAAAAAATAAATTCATCAGCTTTTAGAACAAATTCGGATAGCTGTTCAGGATGAGTCTTAAGAATAAAACACTTGCATCCAAATACATGAAAGTACTTCAAGTTTTGCTTTTTTTCTTCTCCATCTCATATGGTGTCTTTCTATGCTTGTTGATAAGTGTTGCATTCTGAGTAAAACAAGCAGTCTGCACAGCTTCAGCCCAAAATAGGTTGGTAACTTTGCTTCATCAAGCATAGTTCGTGCAGCTTCAATAAGAGTTCTATTCTTTCTTTCAACAACTCCATTTTGTTGTGGAGTTCCAGGAGCAGAAAATTCCTGCTTTATTCCATGGTCTTTGCAAAACTCTTCCATGATCAAATTCTTGAACTCAGTGCCATTATCACTTCTTATGATTTTCACAGAGTATTTGACCAACTTATCCAGTTGTTTGACATGATCAATCAAGATAGATGCAATTTCACTTTTTGTGTGCAAGAAATACACCCATGTGTATCTAGTAAACTCATCTACTATGACCATAGCATATTTCTTCTTTGCAATAGACATGACATTCACTGGACCAAATAGATCAACTTGTAGTAGGTGATAAGGCTCAAGAATTGAAGATTCAGTCTTGCTCTTGAATGAAAATTTTCTTTGTTTTGCCTTTTAACATGAATCACAAAGGCCATCAGGAGCAAATACTGATTTTGGCAGTCCTCTCATGAGATCTTTCTTGACTAGTTCATTTATATTGTTAAAATTTAAATGAGAGAGTTTCTTGTGCCAATCCCAGCTTTCTTCAATTGATGCTCTGCTTAACAGACAGATTGTAGAACCATTAGTTATTGTTGAAAGCTTGGCTTTATAAATGTTACCATGCCTGTATCCTTTCAGAACAACTTTGCCTGTAGATTTGCTTACAGCTTCACAGTGTTCTTCAAACAAATCCACATGATAACCTCTGTCACAGATTTGACTAACACTCAGCAGATTGTGTTTAAGTCCTGAGACTAGAGCTACTTTTTCAATGATGACATTCCCAAGATTGATATTGCCATATCCCAGAGTTTTTCCCATGTTTCCATCTTCATAAGAAACTCCTGGGCCAGCTTTCTCCACAAAGTCTGATAGCAGAGCTTTATTTCCAGTCATATGTCCTGAACATCCACTGTCCAGAACTAGGATGTTTTTCCTGTTGCCCTGCAATCACAAAGACCACTAATGATTAGTTTTAAGGACCCAGACTTGCTTGGATCCTTTGGCCTTATTAAGTTTGTTAACATTTACAGCGGATTTAACATCAGATTAAATGTTAACTTTTTTTTTTATCAGAATTTACACTATCAGACTTTGCATTAGAACTTACACTAGAAGGAATAATGCTAACTTTCTTTAAAGAAGGTTTTATTTGATAATAATCATAGTACAAAGTATGATATTCCTTACAAGTATAAATGGAATGCCATAAACTACCACAATGAAAACAAGGATTTTGTGGTTTAAACCTAACAGACTGACTCTTAACTCCTGATTTAGGAGGTAAAGAGTTGATATTCTTATTCTTCCTGCAAAAAGAAGCAAGATGGTTAGAGTTTCCATAATTATAGCATTTCTTTGTAGGAGCATTAGGAACATGCTTATAATTATTGCTTTTATTCACACCTTCCTTTTCATTCCTATTTTTCCTAGGTGGCCTTACCTTTTTTATATTCTTAATCTCTTTCAGCTTATACTTAAGTTGCTTCTTTGTCATTAAGCCTATGTTAACTTCGGTTGGTTTATCCTGTTTTAATTTTTCAGAAGTTGACTCTGCCTTAACTTCTGTCTCGATATCTTTCATCTTTTCAGAATCAGACTTTATAGTTTTAGCTACAAACTTAACATGATTTACCTTTGTTTCCAGTTTCCACTACTTAGTAAATTCTGAGTTATTCTGCCAGAGTTAGTCCAAGCCCTGATAATCTCTCTTTCTTTTTCTAACTCAGTTTTTAGAGATTGATTCAATTTTAACACTTCATCTCTAACATAAAAAGCATCATCTCTTTCTTTCTGAGTTTGATGGAACATAACTAACTCCATTTCTAAATAGTCATTCCTTTTCTTAAAAGCCAGATTTTCAGAAGTTAACCTATCACATGTTAAAGTTTGATCTCTGTAGCTAATGAATATGATTTTAAGATAAGGTCTCAACTCAGTAATATCATCAGTATGAAAAGCATAAGTTGTTTGAGGTACCTTTAACTCAGTAGCATCAGAACTGCTATCAGCATTTGCCATCAAGGCATAGTTCACCTCATTTTCAGAATCTGAAGTGTCTGTCCAGCTTTTCTTCTTTGTGACAAGTGCCTTGCCTTTGTCACCTTTTCCTTTCTTGCAATCAGGAGATATGTGGCCTTTCTCACCATAATTGTAGCATTTGACATTTGAGTAATCTTCTATGTCAGACTTTCCTGCTTTGCCTTCAGATTTTCTGAATCCCTTCTTATCAGTACTTCCACTTTTCCTGGAAAACTTCCTTCCCTTTCTGAATTTCATGTAGGCTATCTTTGTGATGCCCTTCACCATAAGAGCACACGATCTCATCATCTCTTCATCAGCATCCATCTCAGATAGACTTTCAGTTTCTGAATCCTCATCATCATCATCATCAGAACTTGATGAGTCTGAATCAGACTTTGTGATGAGAGCCTTTTCTTTGCCTTTCTTTGAGACATCCACTTTGGGGGATTCCTCATCAGCCTTAAGAGCAACTGTTCTTGACTTTCTTCCATGCCTCTTGCTTCTTTGATCCATCTCAAGTTCATGAGTTTTGAGCATACCATAAATTTCATCAAGAGTAGTTTCATCAAGAGCATAGTTGTCTCTTATAGTAGTTGCCTTCAAATCCCAACTTTCAGGAAGAGCTAAAAGGAATTTAAGATTAGTATCTTCAAGATCATATTCCTTATCCACCAGTGACAGATCATTCAATAGTTTGACAAATCTGTCATATAAACCAGTTAATGACTCATCAGGTTTTGAGTCAAAGTGCTCATACTCTTGAGTGAGTATCGTCATCATGTTCTTCTTAATTGTAACAGTTCCCTGGCATCTTGTCTCCAAGGCATCCCATATCTCCTTTAGAGTCTTGCAGTTAATTACCCTGTTTGACATGACATTATCAATGGCACTATGCAGCAAATGCCTCACCTTTGCATCATTGGCAATAGATGAGATATCTTCAGCTGTATATTCACTTTTCTCCTTTGGTACAGTCTTTACTGGCTGATCTGCCACTACAACAGAGAGCTTGGTTGGCTTATGTGGTCCTTCATTAATTCTGTCAAGGTATTCTGGATATGTAGCTTCCAGAAACATAGTCATCCTCACTTTCCATATGGGATACTCAGAAGGTTTCAGTATGGGAACCCTAATAGTCTCATATCGATTATGGATTTGAGTCTTTGGAGTTTCTTCAGTTTTGGTGGGCTTGGTTGGACTTTGTTCTTCTTCAGACATGATTGTTTTAGATCTTTACTGTATTTGTGTTAATAGATAGGCTCTGATACCACTTGTTAGGTCACACACACTGTAGAAGCGGGTTGAATACAGTGTATACTACAATCAAATCGAATTAAGAACACAAGTATGAAACACAGAATAATCTTATTAATAAAACAGTATTGCAATGAAACCGTTCTCTCTCAGTGATGAACAAATATCACGAGAGCTGCTAGGGTTACAATGAATAATATTCTCGATTAAGATAACACATATAGTGTAAACCCTATGTTGTGTTTATATAGACACACAGTTACAAGATAATCTTCTAATTGATATCGAATATAATTCTGCATCCTAAAATATATCAATTAGTTATCTTTTCTTCCAAGTCTTCTATTCTTCATAGAATTCTTCTCCATGCATATCTCTTCTTGTTTTAGTCTTGATCTTCTTTACTTTCAATCAGCCGCCTTCCTTATCTGAATGTCTTCTTAAGTCCTGATATTATCTTCTGATAAATATCTTCTGATATCTTAAGTTCTGATAACTTAAGTACTGATATCTTAAGTTCTGACTTCAGTATAAGTACTGATTTCCAGTTAAGTCCTGATTTGTCCTGTTAGTCAAGATCTGAAAACTAAACACAAATCATTATTAGACATGATATCACAAATATATCTAACAGCTTAAATAAATTCTGAAGAGTAAATTGGCATAGACATATGTTAGTTTATTTTATAGAAATTATACCGTAGTGATTTCGAGAGGAACTTACGACCATTGAATTCTAGCTAATGAGCTGTGATCTTGCTATAGTATTACACTGCTTTATTACCGACATGAAGATATTAGGGGGAAGTAATTATCTTGACTCGACTTCTTGTATTTGAACATCCAACTCTCTTTACTAGCATATTATTAATTAGTTAATCTAGTTATTAAATAGTTTAACTAGATAAATCAAAAACTTCATTCTTGTGTTCTATAACCCAATTGTTGGATATTAATTGTGATTTATACAAACTACAGTCCTTGAGGAATGATATCTGGTATTTACTAATATATTACTTGTTTGCGATTGTGTACACTTGCACATCAGTATTTTATGCAACAGCAAGCGACCATGGAGAGAGAGGAATCAGAAACCTGAAGCCAACTTGGTGCAAATTAAGGATGGTGAGCCCGCTTTGCTGCTGTACGAGTTGGATGGGGGAAAAACGAAGATGGTCTTGTTGAATGAGCAGAATGTTATTCCAAAGCTAGAAACAAATGATAAGGTGAGAAAATTTTCACAACTGTGGTATTTAGATAACGGTGCTAGTAACCATATGACCGGGGACAAAATGAAATTCACACAATTGGATGAAGAGGTGACGGGAGAAGTAAGATTTTGGGGACGGGTCAACATTGAGTATTAAAGGAAAGGGATCAATTTGTTTTAAGTGTAAGACCGGAGAAGAAAAGATTTTCAAAGACGTGGATTATATCCCAACTCTCTGTAGCAACATTATTAGTCTTGGGCAGATATCTGAAGAATGACATAAGGTGGTGTTGCAAGGTGAATTTTTGTGGGTTTACGAGAGTGATGGAAAGCTGCTTATGAAGGTGAAGAGATCAAAAAACCGGTTGTATAAGATTTTACTCGAGGAATCTTACCAAACGTGCATGCTTACAAAAACATAGGAAAATTCATGGTTATGGCATTCACGTCCGGGGCATGTAAATTTTAAGGCAATGGAACTTATGAAAAAGAATGATATGGTGGTGGGTCTACCAAAGTTGATGCAACCTAAAGAAGTGTGCATGGGATGTCTTATGGCCAAACAAGTGACAGCTCCTTTTCCTTTTCAGTCTAATTACATGTCAAAGAAAGTACTGTAACTTGTACATGGTGACATATGTGGACCAATCACACCTCCAACACCGTCCAGAAAAAGGTATTTCTTACTCCTAGTTGATGACTATAGTCGTGTGATCTGGGTTTATTTTTTAACAACAAAGGGTGAGGCATTTGAGGCATTTAAAAAAATTCAAAATGCTTGTTGAAAATGGAACTGAGAAACGGATCAAGGTTTTACGTATAGATAGAGGGAGAGAATTTTATTCTTCACAGTTTACTAATTATTGTGAAGAGGAAGGGATTCTTAGACATTATACTACCCCCTATTCACCACAACAAAATGGTGTGGTGGAACGGAGGAATATGACAATATAATGCCTATCAATACTTCATCATTTTCTCTTTTTATATATACTGCATGCTCATATGGGCATTTCGTAAAGCCCAAACTCTCCAAACATTTATTTAATTTAGCGTACCAAGCCCGCGGTGCTTGTCGAAGCCCGTATAATACTTTTGCCAGCTTATAAACCATATTCTCCTTCCCAGACTTTACAAAACCTTCTGGTTGCAGTACATACACATCCTCTTGCAAGTCTCCATTTAAAAAGGCCGATTTAACATCAAGATGGTGAATTTTCCAACTATTCTTGGCTTCCAAGCGTGTAACGGGCGCAAACACTTCCTCAAAATCTACCCCCTGCTTTTGGACGTAACCTTTCGCGACAAGCCGTGCTTTGTATTTAACAATTTTACCTTCCGTATTTTTCTTTAATTTGTACACCCATTTCAGCCCTATAGGTTTCTGACCTGTTGGCAACTCAACCAGTTTCCACGTGCAATTTCTCTCGATAGCTTCAATTTCGGTTGTCATGGCATCCTGCCACGCTTTTTCTTGTACATCCTGGTGGTACGTGACTGGATCCTCCACAACCAGCAACAACAACTCTTCTTCATCAATTTCAATTTCCTCTGTATTTGCATACATCTTTATTTGCATAAATATCATACAGATTTCTGAAACGTTTTGGGGTGGTACTCTTGTCTGACTCCTCTGTATCTGTTGCACTATGTTGAGACAGCACATGTGACTGCTCAAAAGGCGATGTTGGAGACTGTTCTGGGGTTGCAGGCTCCTCTGCATCAGTTTCATCTATACTATGTGTGATATCCCCTTCAACCAGGAATTCAATGTGGGTCTGTTCTGTATCATTTCCCGTATCTACCCCTTTAACGTGCTAAACCCACTCCTTTGCTTCTGCAAAAACCATGTCTCTATTGATGTGAATCCTTTTCTCCTCTAGGTCGTATAAACGCTGAGCTTTGGTGCCTGGTTCCCTACCAAAATATACTACATGTTTGCTGCGATCATCCAATTTTTTGTGTGTACATTGGGTACCTTCATATACGCACAACACCCGAAAATCTTAATATAACCCACATCCGATTTTGTTCCGGTCCAGACTTCATATGGTATAGCATTTGACGGTGCTCGAGTGGGCAATCTATTTAAAATATACACAGAATGACACACCGCTTCCCCTCAAAATTCTGACGGAACTTGTTTTTCTTCGAGTGGGTAGTCGATGATGTATTATTTTCCAAGTCTTCGAAATTATGGTGTTGGTTTGCTAGCATGGGATGGTGAAGGTCAGGTCTTGCAAGTTAGATCAGAAATGTTCGAGGGAGAGGTTAGACCGGAGTTTGTAGAAGTTGTAGCAGTAAAAGAAGTTTTAAGTTGGATCAAATCTTGTGGTTGGAGAGAGGTGGTGCTGAAATTGGATTGCTTGGTAGTGGTACAAGCTATGGGCAGTAAGATTAATTTATGGTCTCCTTTTGGTAGTATAATTATGGAGTGTCGTAGAATGCTAGTGGAATTAAATATTAAATTATATTTTATTACACGATATGCTAATATGGCCGCTCACTGTTTAGCCAGGAAATCATTGTTATTTCCGGGTCATATTTTCGATAGAAAGTTTGTTCCTGTCGATTTGGAGTCCTGTTTGATAGCTATTTGTCTGAGTAATATAATTTTTTTCGTCAAAAAAATATGAGTAAAATCTTCATTGTAATATAATTTTAACAATATTTGATAACCATACACAAATTCTTGGTAACATAAATGAGGTTATTTTCTTTATAATTCTTACAACATTTGATAACCATATACAAATTTAGATTCTTGGTGACAAGTTGTTTTACTTCTTAGTTTGTATCAAGTTGTTAAATAAATGCATCCGTGAAATTACGATTTTTGTTTTATATTTACAATCTTTTTAACTTAACCATACTATTATCACACTACCAAAATTATATTTCCACCTTTCGGTGAATTAATGTTCCCTTGTACTTATATGTCATGAGTTCTCCTGATTTTTTTTCCCAAGAATTCTCCAAATTTCAATATACTTAAAGTTTATATATTTTAAAAATGAAATTCAATTTTTTTTGTACGTAACTATATTTTTAAACAATGTTGAAAATTGTGTAACCAAAGAATACTCCTCAATATATAATGCCATTTTTTTGTCTTATTTACAAAATTTAAGTGCATATTTGGCTAGTGATCAGATACAAATTAATAACAAAATATAAATTATAAATCAGTGACCAATTAGTGATTGATATAGATATAATTAGTAATTATAAATAATTCATTTATATATTTATGTAGATGCCACCACTTATTTATTGATCAATTTTATATAATTTAGTGATTATTTTTTGGTAATTTAGTAATCGCCGCTAAATTGTTAATATATAATTTAATATTATATTCAGTGATTTTCAGTATGTAAATTAGTGATTAATTTATAATTTTTATTTTAATTTAATTTGTATTTGAGTAAGACTCTATCTATATATTTTTATGGACAATTTTTGCCAGTTTTTTTTTTAAAAAACACCTGTTTTTTATAAATAAATCTTACAACATGTCAAAACAATTTTCAGAAAAGAGAAAAAAGTGTTTTTTTTAGAGTGTAATAGTATAAAGTTAACATGCTCATAATTTTTTTCGAATTTTCTCATTAAAAAATTGCACTTGCTCCAAACAGCACCTTATTTTTCTCCCTCTAAATTAAAAACCTTCATAAACCCTAATCACAAAAAACCCAAATCAAACACCTATACACACACACACATATCTTTATCCAAATTGAAAACAAACCAACATGGAGGACAAAGAAGCAGAGATGAAAGAGAAGCTAGAATCAAGAATAGACAAATTACACAATGCCCAGATGGATCTAATTGCTTCTCTTCAAGTTCAAGTCCCTGACATTGTGTCTGAAATTGATCTTTCATTAAAAGTCATATCTTCTTTTAGTGGTAAGCCTTTTACACCTTTATCTAAAACCCCACTTCCAATTCCTAGTAAAGTTCCCAAGATTTCAAAAACCCAGATCAAATCTGTTGAGAGATTGAAGAATGAGGGTGTTTCGCAATCTTTAGGGGTGAAAGATGAGATTTTTAAGGGTTTGAGTAAGTCGAATGAGGTTTCAGGTAGTGGGGATGGGGAAAGATTGAATCTTGATGGGAATGTGGGTGGGGGGAGGAGTTTTTGTCGATTGTTAGGTGTATGGTTGCTGGTTGTTTGATGGAGAGGGTTCCGTTTACGCCTATTGATTCGTCGACTGTGTTGATGAAGTTGGAGAATAATGTGGGTGGGAGTGAGGTGGAGAAGGTTGCGTTGAGGGAGTTGGGTGGGGAAGGGGGGATTGGTGGGGTGGAAATGGCATTGAGGGCGATTGCGGAAGAGAATGGCGGAGTGGAGTTGGAGGAGTTTGTGGTGAGTGGGAAGTCAAGGGTTATGGTTGTGGAGATTGATAGGGGGAGGTTGGTTAAGGAGTTACCGGAGAGTAAACAGATTGTTGTTAAGAGTGAGGGGAATACGAGTCAGGGTCAGCAGACAGGGGTTACAGGAGGGGGAGGAGGTGAGTTTAATAATATTAATAATAATAATAAGGGGATGTTTGGGATGGGTCCGATGGGTAGAACGATGCCAGATGTGTGGATGGGACCCGGGGATCCACATTTTCAGGGAATGCCACCGATGTTTCCTGGGGGCGGAGGTCCGGGTGGAATGATGGGTCCAAGGGGACCAAGAGGAATGGTGAATATGATGGGTGTTCCTCCAATGCATAGGCCTCCGATGGGTCCGAATGGACAATTTGGTGGTCCTAGTCCGACTTCTATGAAGCCGCCCAGGAGTGAGGAGGATGATTTGAAGGATCTCGAAGCATTACTTAATAAGAAGTCTTTTAAGGAAATGCAGAAATCGAAAACTGGAGAGGAGCTTCTGGACCTCATTCATCGCCCTACTGCTAAAGAAACTGCTGTTGCAGCTAAGGTTTGTTATTTGAAGAGCTCTAAAACACACACACGCCCACAATACATTTGCCATTTTGATGAATTAAACAAACTTGCGTTTGTTGATAATGACATTTGGCATCTGCATTTTTTAAGCACAGTTTAATTTGCAGCAACTTTCTCTGTGGTTTTTTAATCACACATGGTAGACAGCTTGTAATGTAGAACAATGTTTAAGTTTTGTGAGCAAATGGTGTCTAGGACATATTGGTGCATAAAACGATTTTTTTTCATGATTATTATTATAATAATGTGAAGCGGCTGAAAATCGAAACTTGTGGATTCCTGATCGATCAAATCATAGACTGTCCTATTGCCTCCTTTTTAGGTGTGTATAATTGATAATACAGTGAGGATATGGGAGAGTACATGGAGTATCTGTGTTTTTGCATTCTTTTATGTCATGGAAATGATAGTAGTCTACATGTTAAGATGATAGCTGAACATTCTAATGTGATTGTGTGCATCATTTTTATTTTTGATACTTTGTATTAAGTTGTCTGCGAACCATCTTTATCCTTTAATGTAAATAAGTGGGTAAGCCAATGTATTATGGCATTTTGTCCCTTCTTTGATATTAGTCCCTGTCTCTAGTTAGGAAATAATACACATAGGCCCACACACACGCACACGTTTTGATTTGGTTGGTTAAGCTGGTAAAAAATGAGAGGTGGCTAATAATTTATGTTACTGTGGAAACTTCCATATTTTGCAAATTATGTGGACATTATTCTTTGTAGTTATGAATGTATACAGTACGTACTTCTGCATGCCCCTGGTTTTTTTTTTGGCTTACGTTGTTAGTGCTTTTACCATTTTGACTGAATTAGTATTGCAATTATTTCAGTTCAAAAGCAAAGGTGGTTCCCAAGTAAAGGAGTATTGCTCAGCTCTTACCAAAGAAGATTGTAGACGTCAATCTGGTTCCTTTTTTGCGTGTGAGAAGGTCAGTATAGCTACATTTCTTGTCCTTTCGTAACTTATTACAAACTCTGGACGCAACTGTTGCTAACGAAGTCAACTTATATTCTTATCCTAAATGTCAACGAAATTGTTTTGTCTACTCTTCTAAAAATCAGATATATATTACTTTGAGCTAGATCTATGTTAGGTACTTTTTAAATATTGTCACAAATGACGCCCTAATAGGTATTTGCGTGCTGGTTCAGTCAGCTTTCAACTCTGGGTGACTTTTGGCCTGTTATGGTGGTTTTAATAACTTGCAGCAATGACTATAAATTCAAATAAGATAGCTAAAACATGAACAGCAGTGGCTACTGACGTGATTTGATCTTAAAAGCTGTTAATGAACACAATTATATATGTTCATTTGATGGAATGTAAAAAGAAGGAAATTGTAATTATGGAACTACTCTGTTTGAAGCAACCACAGTTATTTAATGGTGTTAAATAATTTTCATGTTCTCAGGTTCATTTTCGGCGCATTATTGCCCCCCATACCGATGTTAATCTTGGGGACTGCTCCTTTCTGGATACATGCCGACACATGAAGGTGAATTCCGTGTTCTTTAAACACTATATATGCAGGGAAAAATATTCTTGTGATTTACTTTACTAACAATTCACATATTTGTTATTCTGTGATAGACATGTAAGTATGTTCATTACGAGCTCGACTCAACTCCAGATATATCACAAGTGATGATGGGAATTCCTCAAAAGACGCTCAAGCCTCAACGTGCAGAATATTGTTCGGAAGTTGAGCTTGGTGAATCACAGTGGATTAATTGTGACATTCGCAACTTCAGGATGGACATTTTAGGGCAATATGGAGTTATAATGGCAGATCCACCATGGGACATTCATATGGAATTGCCCTATGGTACTATGGCTGATGATGAAATGCGTACCCTTAATGTTCCTGCATTGCAAACTGATGGTCTAATATTTCTTTGGGTAACTGGACGAGCGATGGAGCTTGGACGAGAATGGTATGTCACCACATGCATTCTGACTTATAATGACAAAATTGATATTTGGGCTGAGTATATTTTTGGAGAGTACAAGTTATAGAAGTTTATGATCTCCTTTTTGCCCTAGATTTTTCATTGATTAGTCATTACTCATTAGATATGATTTTGTTTTATCTTCCTTGTCTGTTCCCTGCTTCTTCTTTTTCTGCCTTTCGCATGTCGTAGCACCCTTTAGGTAAATTTCAACTTTTGCATTACTTAAAGCCTTAAATGCATATCCAACCCTAAAATTTTCCCTAAATCTGACTATCAAATGCTGATGGTTCGATTTTAACTTCGGAGGTAGATAGTTAAAATAAGCCTTTTAGCTAGAAAATTGTTCAATATAATTGATATGGCACATATATGAAGTGCATTTTAATTGAAGAGTGATTTAACTGAAACTATTTGGTTATCCCTTTAATTTAATTGCAGATCATGTCTTCTCTTTTTTTTTTTTTTTTTTTTGCTAAATATTCTCTTTTTAGTCATGAACGTACAAATATCTGGCTAAGAGTGTTGTGTTCTAATTATGTTGAAATCTGTTTGAACAAAATCAAAAGATCAAGTTCGAGTGTCAACAGGCCAAACTTTGTGGTATACACTAGTCAAGTGTATATTATATTGTTTTGTGTTTATCTCAAAGTAGGAGTGTAAAAATGCAATGTTATAAAAAGCACTCTTACACTGGAAATGCAATTCAAAAAGATGCAATTTGATGCAAGTTTCAAATTGGCCCAAAAAGTGTGTTTAGTCGTGCTTAGTGACTTCCACTTTAATATCGACTCTTGTACTTTTTGTGCGTTAGTGCCTTTCACAACAGTCTTGTAATAATTTAGCAAAAAAAAACAGTCTTGTGATGACCTGTGTTTAATTTAAGAGTTCAACCATTAGATAAATGCATTTAGTGAGTTTCTCTCTCTATCAAAGAATTATCACCTCTATATAAACAAGTCCTTAATATTAATAATCTCGTGTCAAATTTTACACGTAGATCATTGAATACTTATAAGCTTTCTTTGTGTGTATTAAACTTTTATCACAATAGTTAATGTCATCTTTTTGTGGTCACTTCTACTCGGCCAATTTTCTAATTTGTCATTCAGATTTTACATATTCCTTTAGTCTAGATGTCTATTTAGCAATTAGCAGTCCAAATCTTATCACAGCAATTAGATATAGAAACATTATGTATGAACATGCTTGCATAGACATTCAAACAATTGCGAGACAATTATAGGTATCACCGTATAGAGCAAATATGTGTTTGTTTTCATTTCAATTTTTGAATTTGATATCATGTGTTAGCCTGCTTAATACAATAGTTTAAGCTTTGTACTGTTTCCGTGAGCAACTGTGTATCACTTTCGTTTATAAATATGATGTTATGTATGTTAGCCTATACAATAGTTAACCCTCTATGCTGTGTCCTTGAGAATGATGTTTGGGCTAGAGCAAACATTTTCGTGCATACTGTTCTGTTGATATCCTACAGCACCTTTTTGTTATGCTGGACAGTGGCTTCAATGTTGTATCTTAGTTTGTTTGCTTTGCATCTTTTCTTCTATTTTCAGTCTTGACCTTTGGGGGTATAAGCGTGTGGAGGAGATCATCTGGGTGAAAACTAATCAACTTCAGCGAATAATCAGAACAGGACGCACAGGTCACTGGCTTAACCATAGCAAGGAGCATTGCCTTGTTGGAATAAAAGGAGATCCAATTGTAAATAGGAACATCGACACTGATGTGATTGTTGCCGAGGTTCGAGAAACAAGTCGCAAGCCAGACGAGGTAAAATACGTGCATGTCCTTTTATCTAGATCTAATTGTTAGATGCTTGTTACAAGCTTATAATTTTTTATATTTATATCTAACACTAATATAAAAAATGAAGATAGGACCAGAACAATTCAGAAATGTTCAGATATTCAAGTTGTCAAAGCATGTACGAAGCAAAGCACTTGAAAGCTAATATATAGTTTTTTGCTAAGCAAGCTAATAATATAGAGTTGATTTACTGCACATACACAATGGTTAAATTAGGATACATTTCTGTACTATATACATTGATCAATGAACATGGATAAATAAAAACCCTTACTAAGTATTGGCTCAGGAACATCTTAATCTTTTTGGGGCAGCATCTGCATACACAGTCATGAGCGGCCACATGAATTTGAAGACATCTAAATTGCAGATCAATCAAGATAATTTAGGTCTTCTGAAACAAAGTAAACTGTTTTTTTTTGCTTTTTTCCCCTGTATTATTCCCTGAAGACTAAAGGTCAAGCATGCAGAGAATAAGGACGTCACATGCTCTTTTCCTTTTAAAATGGTTACTGTTCTAATTTTAAGGAGTCCATTGATAATACACCTAAATAAATAATTCTATTGTATCTGGCTTCATCCTTTTAATATTTGTTGCACATATTTTGGGCAATCAAGTTTTGTTTTTTCTAAGTGTCGTTAAAGATTTGAAATTAGCACTAATATAGTGACCTATTACTTCATAGATGTACCCAATGCTCGAGAGGATAAGCCCAAGGACAAGAAAGCTTGAGCTGTTTGCTCGCATGCATAACACACATGCAGGGTATGTTTTCTTGCCAATTTTTAGTTGAAGTGCTTTTGAATTTTTTGATAAATGAATTCAACCGTTGCCATCTCCTGCTGCCAAGATCATCTCTGTTTTTTTACCGGATAAATTTGCTGTAAATATGGTGTGAAGTAGAATAGAATGATGCGTAACTATCCAAATAATTTCACCATTTTAGCTGGCTGATGTCTGCAAAATGAGTTTCTATTCCCAATAGAAAGAGCAGAAGCTCTATCTTTCCGTATATGAAGGACCCAAAGTGGAGTCAAATGATTAAATGTTGGTTCCCTATATCTGCACTGCAGTATGTACTAAAAAATCCTTTTCTGATGGAGGTAATAATTGTTGGTGCCCTGTAAATGCTTCCTTGGCATAAAGCTGGTGCTTACTGCATTTATAAGAAGTTGAATAAATTACAGTACAGTATAATGAAATGGGAGGAAGATGCGAGTATGTTAAGACTGATATTTATTATGTTTCAGTTGATGATTTCGATTGTAGAAATTCGCAGCAGAATACAAGTATCTACATCTCTTTCAATATATATACATATACCCAAGTTTTAAAATTTCCAATTCAAAAGAGCTAAACCTGTCAAGCAATTTCTAGTAACAAAGATTTATTTGATATAAGAAATCTAGGCCTGTGACCCTGCGACGGGGTTAACTGTCTAAGCCTCTTCAGCAATTGCTTTTAATAAAGATTTATTAATTGGTGTTTGATAAAACATTAAAACTAGATTAAAAAGCCACGGGTGTGCTGATTTCCGCCTCTTCCTGCAAAAGAATGTTATTATATTTTTTTATGTGCTGAGTGCTTTGCTGTTCTAGAAAATAGTTTTAAACTCGTCACTTTTAAGCTAAATTGTTTGGTTCTTGGTGACAAATTGCAATTAAATTTGAGCTAAATTCTTCCAGTTTTGCAAGCGTTAGCTGTAGTATGGGATTTCCCTTTAACCAGTTCCTTGCATAAATCAGGTGGATGTCACTAGGGAATCAGCTGAATGGAGTACGGTTGGTTGATGAAGGGCTCCGAGCGAGGTTCAAAGCTGCATATCCAGAAGTTGAGGTCCAACCTCAATCTCCTCCCAGGCCTTCTGCTATGGAAGTGGACTCTACTGTGCCTCAACCACGAAATATGTCCAAAGGGGGTGAATCAACATCTACATCAGCACAGTTTGCAGAAGAAAGAGCTCAAGAAGCGGCCTATGCCTATGTACCTGACAAAAAACCAGTAAATGTTGATGTGGAAATGACAAGCTAACTGTGTTCGTTCACAATAGTAGGTCACAGCTGTTTGGAGTTCATTCCAGAACCTACATAAGATATTAACGGACCTCAATACTGAGAGGATAGCCCAGAAAGAAAATCTTAATCATAATGTCTATATACTAGGTTGGTCATCACTGTTTTGGTTGCTTTGGAAGTTAATTTTGATGCTAGATACAAATGTGTTGTGCCCATAGATTAACCTTGTGTTCGATGGAAACTACATAGAGGCTTTCTATCTAGCACAAAAAATGAAAAGGCTCTTGTATCAACTCTGTAAATTCTGACAGGAATTGTTAATGGCATCTCTGTTCATTAGTTTTTTCATGCCTTACAAATATTGTCACGTAAATGGCACCTTTTTGTCCAAAAAGTTATCACAAGGAAATGTTCACCTTTGTTCTAGTATACTCTTTAAACTTCGGAAAACTAAATTTATTCTTTAAACAAAGAAACATAATAAGCATTAAATATATAACAGATGTGACTTTATAACACTTGTAGAAGTACAAAATTGGTCCCCTTTAGAGTTTTACACTGCTTGCCATAACAAAGAATCTTACACATATGTTAAAGAATCAATTTAAGTATTGAACCTATAATGAATGAAGTATTTTTAGAATGGACAGTTGAAATTTAGTGTGTTGTTTCATATGGCTGCCAAGACTAATGAACATAAACCAGGAACCCCATGGCTACTGACAAGAAGACTGGAATGTTGATCGATGGCGATGAAGAAGGCGGTGCTGGGATTGATCCAAACACATTTTGATAAGAGGGTGATGCTGCTGGATCATAAGGAGGTGCTGGTGCTGAAGAAGATCCATTACCCGAAAGCATTGAAATCTTGAGTTTCTGATATTTTTCACAGTGACCCTTTTGTCCACTGGTGAAATAATAGTTGTCAAGAGAAGTAATGTTGAAGACAGAGTTGCCATTGTTCATATACACGATTGGATCTGCAATGTTACAGCTGTTATAAGCTTCTTCCGTTACTTGCACAACTGAATCTTCACTTGGTGGATACAGAAAAACTGCAACATAAACAAGATTAATACTTAGAGCTGGTGACTGACAATGTGATCAGAATAAAAATCAAACAAGAAATCGATAACTTACGTAGAGAGTCTCCGATCTTCAAGCTGTATTTTTTCGACCATTTGGCATAGACATTTTTATTCAATGAAGAGGGAAGTCCCCAGGCACGTAAATCTCCAACCTTGTATTGGTAGCACAAGACTTGAGTTTGGATCAGCATAAAAAACAGGAGAGTTGTAAAACATAGCGGCTGTTTATGAAAACCAAGACTCCCCATTTCTGTCAATATTTCTCTCTGGCTCTTGGTTTATAATACAAGTACTGAGGGACAGATTATATACAGTTGGCTAGAATAGTGATAGAGATCTAGCTTATTGGACTGTGAAATGTCAAGTTGAAAGGCATTTTTTTTAATATATTCATGAGCATCATGTAATGTGATTGGCAGCTTCATCTGTGGACACTTATTTAATAGTGAACCCCACATATTGATGACAAAAATAGCACAAAAAATATGACATCCCAAGATCTACTATTTAAAGTTTGGGGTAAATAGCACAAGGGTCTAGGATGATCCCAAGTCAAAAACTTGTATTCTTTATAGTTCATACAAACTTTAGGTAGTAGACCAAACCTTTGATACTGCATTGTCAATTTGCTATGTACACAGAGAGATGTTAATCTATATGCACGGGACTGAAACAACAATTGTTAAGAAAAGTTAAGAGAAACAATTTAGAATTTTTACCTTCCCCGATAATTAGCGTGAAAAGTGTGAAATTTTTATGAATACAGGATGTAATCATGTAAATGCATGATTAGTAGGCAGAAGGACTAGACCAACATGAACATGAGAACATCAGAACAATAGCATGTGAGATGACAGTTGTAACATTACATCAAATGCTGCACCATGAAACAATGGAAAATGATATGCTAGGAGACCAATAGACGGTGGGATAGATTGTGTGATATTTCACAAGTATTTACACATTTCATTTGAGATAGTAAAATCTAAACACTAATCAAGTTAAGTTTACAAATAACCGAGTCCAAGTGATGATCTTCACCTAAAAAATATCAAAGCAATTCAGAAGAAATGATAACTTAACAAATATTTTAAAATGAAGGTACTTGGTTTATACATATATATTATGTATTTCAAATATTTTTGGATATAAGTACTGATTTTTTTAAGTTTTTTTTTGAAAATATTGGGAAAAATACGGGACAATCAATATGCAACTACTTATATCGATCTTTTTGATTATATCTGAGGTTGTACGTAGGTTGCGACCAGTTGCAGAAAATCATATTTTAACAAAAAAAAATTTGAAAAACATTATTTTTGTAAATAAAAAATATTTGAGAATTTACTAAAAATACTAACTTTTCTAAATTTTTTTGTGATTTTATTATCTTCAGATTTTTTTGGGCAAAAATACGAAATCAACCAAAATCAACCAGATATGCAACTAGTAATGAAGTTTTTTTTTGTTGCATTTGAGATTGCATGTATTTATAGAAACTCGTCAAATGTTACATCAAGTTGATTTCAGTAGACAAAAACCGTATTTTTGCAAAAAAAATTGAAAAATAGTATTTTTGCAAATTAAAAAATATTTTTTACAATTTTTTTTAAAAAATAACAGTGTTTTTGAAAAAATATTTTTAGACTTGGTTATTTTTCAAAAAAACCCAAAATATTTTTACAATTTTTTTTAAAAAGTGACAAGATTTTTGCAAAATCGTTTTGAATTTGGGTATTTTTAAAAAAAGTTCAAAATTACATAAACTACACGATCTAATATAAAAACGGATCAGAGACAAATTAAAAAAAAACATAATAACCCCCTTAAACTAAACAGTGCTTTTCAGTTTTCAAGTTTCAAACTGTCGCTTCGCTCTCTCTACCTCTCTGCTCGGTAATTTCTTATCTTCTTCTTTTCTTTTATTGTATGTATATATTTTTGATTTTGTATGTATACATTACTGATTATCAGCACATACAATGATCTTCGTTTTGTGTTATTTTTAAATTGGGCACACATATAAACCCTAATTTTTTGAATTTATTAATTTTAATTGTGTCGCAAAAATTAATTTTATTGAAATTATCACAACATTGAGAATAATTGTAGATGATCAATTGCTTAGAAATTGAGTAATGGCCTGTTTGGCTGTTTGTAGATATTTGAATTGCATTTTTTAACTTGTTTGTGGTATTAGAGTAGTTCTGCTTGATTTTTTTCGAGCTTCGGTAATACTTATTTGATTAGTATTTGATTCTGGATTGGGAGACAGTTTAGTTATTTATTTTTTTGGAGTTTTTTTTAGTCTTTGGTAGTTTTGTTGATCGTAGTAGTTAATAGTTAGTTTACGATTTTGTAATTTCGATTATATTCGGAATGTAGTTTTGTTTTGGAAGAATTTATTGTGATACTTTGATTGGTTCATTGTGGTAATGGTTTTGTACTATTGACTTATAGTTGTTCTCGAACTATTGCACGGCCTTAGTAAGTCGTAATGGTTCGTAAATATGTATTTCAACATTAGAACACTATTTATGTATTTCAATATTTGAATACTGCCCCGATTGAGTTTCAGTTTATGTGGATGTAGTCTTGAAATATTAAAGTATGTAATATATGATCGTTATTTGTTAGAGCAAGTCCAACAATGTCCTAGTGAATGCCGTATAATATACCCCCTCTTGTCCACAATATAGGTCATTTGATTTTTTGCACACAACTCAATTGCTTTGAAAAATGTTAATCCTAACTATGTTTTCAAAGCTCTTAAAAATACGGTAAAAAAGCCAAACACCCTATATAATGGACGAGAGGGAGTATCTGAATACAATTGGAGGGGAAGGGAAAAGATTACAGGAGAGAGATGTGTAAAAAAAGGAGGGAAATTAATTTTTTTATTCATAGAAGTGAAATAAGGCATGCATAGTGGTGCCTTAGAAATAGGGCTTGAAGAGTTTGATGTAGTGATATACAAGGTATCATTAGGACATTATTGGAACAACTTTTTTTGTCAAATAACTTAAATTTTAACTTAGGACGACATATAAGGACCTTGTTGGACTTGCTCTTAATAAAGCATTTGTTGTCATAAATTTGTAACCCGGGTCAAATCTCCTGTCTTTTTCCAAAATCGGGTCATGTTTGGATTATGTGTCCGAAATTAGGTAAAGCATACGGGCCCAAATGCAGCCAATTTACCAAAAGTCCACCACAAGCCCCAAAAGATCATGATTTGTTGGTGCACATAAGTAGTAGTATTTGGCCTTATAGAATGAACAGAAGTTCCAAATTTTATCGACGTGGGACTGGGGTGTTACAAAATTGGTTTTGGTCATTTCTTGATTAGGCTATATGTATGTAATGTAATGTGACTGATTTAGCTTTCGGAAAGGTTTTATCCAAGGGAAATTTTCTGATGAACTTCTTGTAGAAATTAGGTAGTATTTAATTGTTCTCTGCTTTTCATGTAGTTTATTGCCATGGAACTCTCGGATGAAGAAAAATATGCTGCCTTTAGAGAGAAGGTGAAAAGGACGGTTTATGTTGACAACCTTTCACCTCTAGCAACTGATGCTGTTATGAAAACTGCTCTGGATCAATTTGGAAATGTTCTTAGTGTCCAATTTATTCATAACTACGTTGGACCTAGTAATATGCCAGCTGCTGCCTTAGTGGAGATGGAAACCGAAAAGCAGGCTTTGAAAATTGTAGAGGAAACTGCCGAGTTTCCTTTTATGATATCTGGGATGCCAAGGCCTGTAAGGGCATTTCCAGCCGAGATAGAGATGTTTGAAGATCGTCCAAGGAAGCCAGGTAGAACGATACAATGTCGATGGTTGGAAGAAAACGATCCTGATTTTCAGGTAGCACAACAGATCAAAGAACTTGTTAAATACCATGCCAGTGAGGCGGCTTTCTTGCTCAAGGTAGACTCCAGCCTTCCTCAAATCTGTCATAGTTATTAAACTGTTTTAATTTATTTTTGTTTTTTTTTGTAGCAACAATTGGCGGAAGAAGAGAGACTTCATAATAAGCATGGAGAAACCCTAAAAGCTAACCGCAAGAAGTATGATCTGATAGAAAAAGTTTTAACTGATGGAAGTGCTAGAAAGTTAGGGAGCTGCTATAACATAAAGTTGCAAGAAAATTAGCACCGGATATATAGTCTTAAATGTCGTTCATGTAGTTTTCAATCCAAGTACAGTTGCAAAATTTTCCAATGTGCGAGTACTTGGAGGTTTTTATTATAAATTTTAATGTATCCAACTGGAATCAGATAGATAAGCAGCAAGCCCTAAGCTTCTGGGTAGTGCTATTCATGAATGTTAATTAGTTATTGGGGAAACTCTACATATTATGAATTCACTTGTCGTACCATCTCGAACCCACGTTTACACCATTCTAGTGTAAAAGTAAGTTTTAACCGTTAGGGCTTGTTTGACAAATCTGAGCTTAATGACTTATAAACGTAATGATGTGTTTTTTCTCAACTTATTTTTTATTTTTAGCTTTTTTATTAATTTTAGTTTTAAAAAATATTTTTTAAATGTTAATCCAACTTAAAATATAAGAATTAAGATAATTATATTTAAAAATTATTTATTTTAGTTCATTTAAATATAAAGAATTCTAAATTATAAGTAAAATTATCCAAACACTTACATAACTTATCAACTTATCAATTATAAATCACTTTTAAGTTATAAGTTAGTTATTTAAAATTATCCAAACATGCACCGTTATAAGTTACTTATTTTAAAATTATCCAAACATGCACCAAGTCCAGAAGTCACATTATATCAGTGGAAATTTGATGTACTCTGAGAGTATTATGATTAATCTTTGGGTTTGAAATCAGTAATTGTATACCCGGTATTGGTCATAACTCACGAGTTTTTTGAAATCTCTTCAGATAGATGATTTCTTGATTTGATGATCCCCAACAGTGTATCAATTTCCTAATTTGTTGATGCCCAATACTAAAATATTGTATAAATAATTGCTTAATCAAGTTTAAATACCATTGTTTTAAAATTGTCGTCAAACAATCGTGAATCATGTCAACAATAAAATTCACACACAGTTCACTTTGATTTTTGCTGATGCCCAACAATAAATCATTGTAAAACAGTCGATTAATCAAGTTTAACCGTTTTAAGTTGTAATGAATTAACTTGTTTTAACAAAGAGAAAAAGATAATTTTACTAATACTAGCAATGGATCCACGAATATTGATAGTTTACTGGGACAGATTCGAGACGCCCAGCCGCCTCCCTATCTCAGCTATTACACAAAACAATTCATCCCCCAAACCCTAGCTTCTCCCCCCCCTAACTCTCTTCCCCCTTCAATTACTATATTGCCCTTTGACCCCTTTCTTTTTATTCCACTGTTCACCCAAATTAGTATTTTATTCTTTTGCCCTTCCAGCTTTGTTTTTCCTCCTTGAATACACCATTGGCTGTTTAACGGACACTTGGAGTATCACATTACCTCGCCCCCAAAGATTCACCTTGTCCTCAAGGTGGAAAACAGGAAATTGCAATGCTGTCCGTTCCACATCTTCCCAGGTGGCCTCGAACCTTGGTAATCCCTTCCATTTGATCAGAGTCTCCATCTTTACAACGGGGCCTTGTTGCACTTGCCGCACTTCCAATAATTCTTCAGGTTCGACCATCATCTCCAGTTCTGCATTCAGCTGGTATGGGAGAGTTGGGTTTACTGGGACATGGCCTACAGCTCTTTTAAGTTGCGAGACATGGAAAACTGAATGTATTTTGCTATCTTGTGGAAGATCTAACCGATAGGCCACTGCTCCTATCTTCAAGATAACTTTGAAAGGCCCGTAGTACCAGACTGCCAACTTCTCAAAAGGCCTTTTTGCCAAGGATTGTTGTCTATATGGCTGGAGTTTGAGAAATACCCAGTCCCCAACCTCAAAACTTTCCTCACGTCTATGTGCATCAGCAGCTTGCTTCATACGTTGTTGAGACCTGTGCAAATGAAACTGCAAATCATCTAAAATATGGTCCCTTTCGAGAAGCATTTCTTCCACACTGTTCACTGTTGCCTGACCTCTGTCGATTCTCAGCACGGGTGGTGCCTCTCTGCCATACAATGCTTTAAAAGGGGTAATTTTAGTGGAGAGATGAGGGGCGGTGTTGTAAGAATATTCTGCCCAGTGAAGCCACTTGGCCCAATTTTTAGGCTTACCCCCTACGAAACATCGAAGATAAGTTTCCAACCCCTTGTTCACATTTTCGGTTTGCCCATCCGTCTGGGGATGGTAAGCTGTGCTGCGCTTCAATGTCGAGCCCTGTAGCTTAAACAGCTCTTTCCAGAAAGTTGAGATGAAAATACGATCTCGGTCCGACACGATTGATCCTGGAAACCCATGCAGTTTCACAATCTCCTTAATGAAAACTTTAGCAACAGAGAAAGCATCAAACGGATGGCGAAGACCCAAAAAATGTGCATATTTGGTTAATCGATCGACAACCACCAATATAACATTGTAGCCCTGGGACATTGGTAGTCCTTCTATAAAATCCATCGTTATATCTTCCCACACCATAGTTGGAATAGGCAGGGGTTGCAATAGCCTTGCTGGTGATTGCTGCGAAACCTTTTGTTGTTGACATGTCATACACTTTTTGACGTAAGCTGTCACATCCCCTCTCATCCCTTTCCAATACCATTCACCAGCTAACCTCAAATACATTTTTACTTCCCCTGCGTGACCCCCAACAGGTAAGTCGTGGTAAACTTCCAGCAGTTGAGTTACGACCTTTGAAGATCTTGGCACCACTATTCGTCCCTTATACCTTAACTTCCCATCGACCAAGTGGAACTTGCTGGGTTCTGGGTTAGCTTTCTTTAACCCTTGCATGATAAATTGCAGATCTTTATCATCTGCAATCTCCCTATCTAACTGTTCCCACGAAACCCCATGTATCGACACCATTTCCCTTAACACTACCTCTCCTGTTTTCTTCCTGGATAGAGCGTCAGCCACTCGATTTGCCGCCCCAGGTTTAATTTGTATTTCGAAATCAAACCCTAACAACTTAGCAACCCATCTTTGATAATCTGCATTAATTTCTCGCTGCTGGGTTAGGAAATGAAGGCTCTGTTGATCAGATCGTACCACAAAGTGCCTTCCCAATAGGTAATACTTCCACTTTTGGACTGCCAACACAATAACAATAAGTTCTTTTTCGTACACTGATTTTTGCCGCCCTCGTGTCCCCAACAATTTGCTAAAAAATGCTATAGGTCTGTTCTGCTGCATAAGCACCGCACCTACCCCATATCCCGAGGCATCAGCTTCGACAATAAACGGTTGCTTGAAATCCGGTAATAGAAGTACTGGGGCATGGGTCAGGGCTTCCTTGAGGTGGTTAAAGGCTTGCGTTGCAGCCTCACTCCAGCCGAAATTGTCTTTCTTAAGTTGTTCGGTGAGGGGTTGAGCCAACTGGGCATAATGTAATACAAATTTTCGGTGTAACCGGTCATCCCCAGAAAACCACGCAACTCCCAAAGATTAGTGGGTTGAGGCCAGTCCAGAATTGCAATGATTTTATCTTGATCCACTTCCACTCCTTTGTGTGAGATGACGTGCCCGAGATATCCAATTGACTCTTTACCGAATTCGCATTTCTTTCGATTTGCTACTAGACTGTGGTCCTTCAATTTAGCCAAAACTGTTTCAAGATGGGTGGAATGTTCCTCCTTATTTTTGCTATACACCAAAATATCGTCGAGAACACAACACAAACTTCCTTAAAAATGGACGGAACACATCATTCATAAGCGATTGGAAGGTGGTCGGCGCATTCATTAGCCCAAATGGCATCACCAAAAATTCATAATGCCCATCATGTGTTCTAAAAGCCGTCTTATGAGTATCCTCCTCCCGAACCCTTATTTGGTGGTACCCCGCCTTCAAATCTAACTTCGAAAACACGGTTGTTCCATTTAATTCATCAAGTAGCTCATCAATCACCGAAATTGGGTACTTATCCGGAACTGTTTCTTTGTTCAATGCCCTATAATCAACACAAAAACGCCAAGACCCATCCTTCTTCTTTACTAAGAGCACCGGGCTTGAAAAAGGACTTATTGATGGTTTTATGATTCCCGCAGCCAATATGTACTTGATGAGTCTCTCTATTTCATCCTTTTGACTCTGGGGGTATCTATAAGGCCTAACTCCCACTGGACTACTACTTTCCTTCAATCTTATGGCATGCTCATGAGCTCGTTTTGGTGGCAGACCCTGAGGCTCCTCGAATACTCGGTTATACTGCTTCAGACTTTTCTTCAAAAATTCCGGGACTCCTGATTTTTCCTCAGTTGTCTGGGGAGTCCATGTCTCTGTCTGTTGTAACGCAACAACCTCCATCTGTCTGCATTCTACAACAAATCCCCCACCTAGTTTTTGCATCGATTTAATCATGGCTTTTAGCGAGATCTTTGACCGCATAAGGGAGGGGTCCCCTGTTAGAGTCACTGGGTTTCCTTGGATGTTGTAGGTCATCTCCTGCTTCTTCCAATCTGTCATTACCACCCCTAAGGTTTCTAGCCATTACACCCCTAGAATAATGTCTGAGTTGCCCAATCCTAGAGGTAAGAAATCTGATATCACTTCTACACCCCCTTCCAACTGTAACTTCATCTTGCGGCATATGCCATTTCCTTGAACCGAGTCTCCATTACCCAAACACACGCCAAAGCTTCCCCGTTGGTTCCACGGGAAGGCCCAACTCCTTAATCAACTCGAGTGACACGAAATTGTGTGTCGCCCCGGGATCAATTAACACTACCACTTCATAATCACCTATTGTTCCCTTTAGCTTCATGGTCTTGGGGTTCGACAAGCCCACCACCGAGTTCAAAGACACTTCTGTGATGACTTCCTCTGGGGTTGAAGGTAGGCTTTCCCCGTCTTCCCTTTCGAATTCACCCTCTTCTTCTATTAGCAATACACTCAACTCCCTTTTTTGGCAACGATGCCCAATGGACCACTTGACATCACAACAATAGCACAAACCTTTGGCCCTCTTCTCTTGTAGTTCCCTTTCTGTTAGCCTTTTAATTTCTCCTGGCACATTCCTGGATGCGGACCTTTCACTTGGGGACTGGACAGAGGCTTGGGACTCATGAGATCTTACACTCCAAGGTCGAGACACAGGGGGGCTGGTAGGAAAGCCATAGGATTGTTGCGAAGTTGATGACGTTCCTTTAGAAAAATTCATAAATGACCCAGTACGAATAGCACCCAGCCCGGATTTTCTCCCTCCTGCCACACGATTTTTCTCCTCCACCCGCATAGCCACTTCCATTGCCTGCTCTAAACTCATAGGGTTTATCAATCACACCTCCATTTTCACTTCTTCTTTCAACCCATTATTGTACTGCCCCAACAAGATATTCTCAGCAACACGATCTAACGGAGACGCCGTCTCAATGAACTTTCGGTTGTATTCACTCACAGTAGTTGTTTTGCACGGTGGAGAGCCATTGTTCATATAGTGATCCCCCACTAGATGAACGAAATTGTCGCAAAATGAAAGTTTTCAATCAATCCAACGACGAATTGGGTGCCTCTTGTTCTCCCACTAATACCACCTCAAAGCATCACATTCAAGTGCTACTGCTACCGCATCTAACATCTCCTCTTCTGCTAATTTATAAAACTGGAAATAGCGTTCCACCCTAAGAATCCAACCATCTGGATCACTACCATCAAACACTGGCATATCCAGTTTACGAAACCTCCAATTTCCAGGACCTCCTCCAGAACCATTACCTTCGTTCCTACCCCAACCTCCACCATACCCTGTCCCAATGTCGAACACGAAAACCTAATCCATTATCATCAAAACCCAGTAAAGGAGTAGGAATACCTTGGACAGGAGTGTTCACGCCCATAATCCCCGAGCCTGGTTGATTTACACTGCCTTCGAGCTTCTCATTTATGGGTACGTGGATAGCTTGAAGTTCCGTCAAAGTGCTGCGTATCTTGGTTTGGAATTTGGCCTGCTCATTTCTCATGCTGTTAATTAACGACTCCTGGTACTCCCGGCTGCGATTAATCCTTCCTTCTAAACGCTCAGCCACAAGATCCAGCTCTGCCCCCAATTTTTTTGTTGGCTTGGTTGTATCCATCGCATTAAACCTCGGTAAACGAATGCTTCATAGCTCCACGCCTTTTCCCACGGCGTTCGAGACCATCGTCGACACCGTCGTCTCCAGATCTGCTAATTTTCCTTCCATTTCCTCTACTCTTGGTTCATCGTCGGTGGTCCCATCGGAAAGGTGCTCTGATAACACTTTTGTAATGAATTAACTTGTTTTTAACAAAGAGAAAAGATAATTTTACTAATACTAGCAATGGATCCACGAATATTGATAGTTTACTGGGACAGATTCGAGACGCCCAGCGCCTCCCTATCTCAGCTATTACACAAAACAATTCATCCCCCAAACCCTAGCTTCTCCCCCCTTTTAACTCTCTCCCCCCTTCAATTACTATCTTGCCCTTTGACCCCTTTCTTTTTATCCCACTGTTCACCCAAATTAGTATTTTACTCTTTTGCCCTTCCAACTTTGTTTTTCCTCCTTGAATACACCATTGGTTGTTTAACGGATACTTGGGGTATCACATAAGTATCATATCTTTGACATTGTCCTCAAACAATCGTGAATCATATAACTCAAAAATCTTATTATATCAGATGAAACTCAACAAGGATTAATATGGTGCTAACACGAAATCACAGTAGAAGTCAATTGCAGTAAACATTGAGCATAAAAATTACATTGTATCTATTTACAATTCTTGATGAGCACGTACTTGATCCTCCTACCAGCACATGAGTAACACTTTAATTCTTAAGATAAACTAACATTATATGAAGATGAAAATTATCTAAAGAATGTATCCGGAAGTGACTAATTATTTTCTTTCTTCAGTCCGAACTTTCGATAGGAAATGGGCTTATAATCCGCAATTTCATACAGAAAATCCAGACCAACAGTAGCAAAAAGAAAAATCAAAAGATTCTCAGACACAGAAATTCCACCATCATAAGCATGGGACAAAAACTATTAGCATTAAACTCCAGAGGAGGTCCGCCCTCCAACAGCAGCTAGGCCTGCGTAGCAATCAAGTTTTCATTAGCCTCAGACAAACTACTAACTATACTTCGGCTTGATGTTTCAAATGATAGATAACAAAAATGTACCTTTAACGATGCCAAACGCTGCAGCTGCCCTGTCTTCAGGTGAATATCTTCCAAATCTCTTCGTATCACATATCTGTAGGTACACCATATAATGCACAACTGGCGAAAGTGATTCCTAAAGGGATTATTAGCTCGGTAATGTTGGTCGGTCGAGCCAAGGAGAAAGGCAGCCCCGCTAATGTCCCAACTAAAGCTGCAACGATTGCAGCTTTTATAGACTCCAGTCGTTCTTTATCTTTCTGATTGCTTTGATTTCATTCTCCGTGAGGTCATCTGGTCCAACAGCTAAAGAGCGCTCTGCCTCTTTCACTAATTGACTAGCTTCAAGAATTTCTCTCTGACATTCTTCAATCTTCATAATTGAAAACATTCCTGATAAGCAACTTGGGACTTCTGGTATATGCAGGAAAGCTATTTGTTTTAAAAAAAAAAATTCAAATTCTGATGTACAAGACCAAATGTGACGAAATATCAGTAAATTAATAATTTTTTGGAGATCAGTAACTACGACTGATTGAAGAGTGGTCCTTATTCTATACTCATACTGGTATTCTATACAACAAGAACTATAATATCTATGAGATCAATAACTAGGACTGATTCAAAAGTGTTCCTTATCCTAAACTTCATATTTGTATTTTGTGTCATTTATGAGCATAAGCCTTATTACTAGAGTAACATAAATAGAGAATTATATATCTTAATAAGTACATAATATCAACTTAAATAATCAAACAATCCATAGCATTTCTCATGGATACTAACAGTCGCTTCGCTTGATCATTCAAAATTATGAAATCATACCAACCAGTATCAGGTTAAATAGCTGATACAGATATTAACAAGTACACAAATCTACCATTGCCTAAGCATCTCAACCACTGAATATCCCAAGCATACAATTATCAAAAAAAAACAATAGACAGCAGGTTTTTCAGAAGCCCCATTTCATAGTTAGTACTGGATGTTATAAATGAAGAAAACAAATGCAATCTTCCCCGCTTGAATTTATGTCGGTACCAAATGTTGTAAATATCAACACAAATATTTGTGCCCTTCATAGTTGGTACTAGATGTCCTAAGATTCGACAAAAAGATTAAAACTTTAACTTTACGCATAGTATACAAATTACTACATAAACTCTTTTATATAGTTCCAACTGTTACAGAATTTCAAAGCAATCGTGTTCTATAAATAATAGAAAACATCACATAATACATTTTCTTTTTTTGAAATTGAACATACTTAATAGAAAACCCCCCCCCCAATAAATTTTTGGTTCCTGCAGAGAGACCCTTCTACTAAAGAGGGAGAATATACCTAAATATACACTACTCCATTACATATAAACAAAAAACAAATATAGACATGATCCGAGAATTTTATTCATTTATGAGATCAGTTAAGTAGGTTGGGACCTATAATAATATTAATTTATCGATATTGTACAATTTAATATTTATACCCCAGAAGCCCTGGCTTCAAGCTGTTTAACATAGAGAGTGGACCTTTAACTACATTTACATACAAAAATTGAATTAAAATGTACATGATAAATAAATACACTCTGAACCGGAAAATTTTACTCATTTATTGAATGTCAGGACCTAAAGAGATATTAAATTTATCGAGCTTATTCATTTATCGAGATTTTACTATAGGTACCTCAGAAACCCGGCTTCAAGCTGATTAACATAATCTTGATCAGTTAAACTCTATTATGTCAGTACCGAAAAAAAAGATATTAAATTTATCTAGCTCATCCATTTATCAAATATTCATTTATCGAGATTTTACTACCTCAGAAGCCCTGGCTTCAAGCTGTTTAACATAATCTTGAACTCTCTTAGCCTCAGCTTCTTGTTTTTCAATCTCAGCAAGTTCCATTCTTGCAATCTCAACTCTCTCAGCAGCTTTTTCCAACCCATTCAACAACCCCTTGTTCTCTTCTTTCTCCAAAAGACTCTGCACTTGCTCATCCACTATTCCATACACTACATCTTTAAGCCCTCTTGTTGGTTTTTATTTTCACCATTAATATTTGTACTAAAGCATTTGAATTTGAGAGATGAGGAAGAAGATAAGAATGGTGAAATGTGGAGGAATGGTGAGTGTGGTGGATGGTGGTGGTGAATGAGGTTCATGGGTGGTGATTGATTTAAGGTTGGAGTGATGATGGAGGTCATCTCAACTGTGAAGCCAATGGATGTGTGTAGATTTTATTTTATCTCGTTTTTGGAGGAGAATGTGTAGATTTATATTTTTTCATTTATATACTTGCCAAAATATAAAAATAAAATTGCTTTTTGTTAACTCACATTCACATCACATAATATTAATATCATTATTTGAAATATTATAGTTAACAAAAGCTTTAATAAATAAATTAACGATTTTTCTATTATATGATGAGTGGGCATCTGATAACCGATAAGTATGAAAATTTACAAGTTCAGTGTATTTGATTGATTTCTTTTTTTTATAATAGCGATGATCCCGTGCATTTACACAATTTTTTTTTAACTTAAACCCTTGCTCCCGAGTTTTTTAAAGGGAAGGAAGTAACCGATTAAGCCCATTTTTGGAATGAAAGTTTTGGGATGAAAGTATACTAAATTTATATTTATTATCACTTATTTTCTTCCTTTTTAAAATTCGGGAGCAAATAGGAGTGATAGTAAAACTATTTTATTATTTTAGGTTTGCTTCCCTACCTCTTTATAACTCGGGAGCAGGAGGTAAATAACTCATTTTTCAACCACAAAATAAAAATTCAGATAATTTAATTAAAACAGTACTTGGATTCATGGCCCTTGAGTAAATCAGATTACTGCAAAAAATAAGAAACTGAAAATCGATTGATATACTTTTGACTGTTTTGACACCTTCATTAACAACTAGACCCTAAACCCAAAGGTCCTGTCCTATATATAAAACACACACACACACAGTAATGCTTTTAACAAGACTGCCGCAACTCAACACACACTTTCAAAGACTACCCTTTACAAAACTCGACAAAAGCTTCAATCTTTGCAAACCCATTTTCACATTCTCTCTAATGGCCTCTCCTTCACCTTCGCAATCCCCAATTAGGGTTTCATCTTTTTCAACAAATTCCCCAACTCCCCTATCTTCAAAACGCGTTGGGACCCACAATGGGAGCTTCCACTGTGATGAGGCACTTGGGTGCTTCATGATTAGGCTTACCAATCGGTTCTTTGGGGCTGAAATTGTTAGAAGTAGAGATCCTAAGGTGTGCACGCTAAGTGTTTGATGAAATGTCTGACTGGGTTTTTGTGTTTTTGATGATTTGTGATGATGGGTTTTGGTTTTTGTAGGTTTTGGAAGAGCTTGATGCTGTTCTTGATGTTGGTGGGGTTTATGATCCTAGTAGAGATAGATATGATCATCATCAGAAGGGTTTTGGAGAGGTTTTTGGATATGGGTTTAATACTAAGCTTAGTAGTGCTGGCCTAGTTTATAAGGTAGTTTCATGTTTTGTGATTGGCCCTTTGTGTTTTCTTGCCTGTTATTTTGAAATTTTTGAAATTTTGGTGTTTGTTAAATTAGAATATCGTGTCCTTGTTTTATTTAGTATTGTTTTGTGCCTGGATTGTTATTAAATCTGGGTTAGTTTTGTGTAAGCAATTTTGTGAAGGTTTATGTTGTTTATTTAAGGCAATCTGAGTGGGAAATAATATTTTGTAGCATTTTGGATTGGAAATAATGCTAAAGAGGTTCAGCTTGATGAAACTCATCCTGACGTGATGCGCTTGTACTTGGCCATTTACAAAAGCTTCATGGAGGTACCAAATTTTGAATTATTGTTTTTTTTTGTTTAGCCTGTGATATATGCTGGTAATAATGGATCTGGATGATACTTTGTCACATGTTGGGCATTGCAAAGTGGTTTTGTGGGACAGTTTGAAGGAAGGAAAAAATGAGTTTATAAATATCAAAGGAGTAAAATTCTATGCAAATATTCCCTATTGGGTAATGAATTATCTGTAATGTATAAATGCATTTTGTACTTCGGTTTGAAATACCATTTGTTTTAATAGTTCAGCTTATGTGTTGCCACAATGATTACGATAATTATGTTCTTGTTCTTCAATTTTGTCTTGTAATTGTCATTGGATTTTTTTCTACAACTTCAATTTATTCCCACAAGGCCTACAAAGCTAATATCATGTTTTTAGCAAGTTCCATTGAGGTATTTATTGGCATAACAGGCTAAAAGTGAATTATCTCTCTACATACACGCATTACACTTTGAGTCACTTGAATCGTGGCTTTCCATAAGCTGGAGTTAGTAAACTGAATATCACTTATTTATGTGTGGTTTACAAAATGATGGATATCATAAAGTTAAATAACTAGGCATCACCAGTTATTACTAATAATTTTCTTCACAACAGGCAATCGATGCAATTGATAATGGGATCAATCAGTATGACACGGACCAGCCTCCAAAGTATGTAAACAATACACATTTGTCCTCGAGAGTTGGAAAGTTCAATTTGGACTGGATTGACCCTGACTCAATCTTCTGAGAAGGAAAATGAGGCATTCCAAAGTGCCATGGCTCTGATGGAAGCGAGTTTCTCGATGTAAGATTTCTGTTAGGAGACTCGGAACATCTAAATTATGGGTTTTCAAAGTGAAGGTGTTGGAGGTTATAGTGGATCAACATTTTTATGTTTTTTTCCCTTTCCTTTCTATTCTCAGAGTGTTAGATTTCATGCAAGATCTTGTTACCAGCCCGCCTCAATTGTGATGGAATGTCTTGCAGCAAGGCAAACAGTTGATCCCAGCGGAGAAATTATGGTTTTGGATCGAATTTTGCCCTGTAAGTAGTCATTTTAATGTCTCAGATCATGTTAACTTATTTCGTTATCGCTAATTTGAGCCCAGTCCTAGAGCCTAGAGGAGTGTTAATGCTTGTATGTTACTAATTTTCAGCATTGATAACAAACAAGTTGTATTAATCTTGAAATTCAACGCGATATTAATTCCACTAGTTCGAACTAGGGTTTCTCATATTGCAAGTCTCAGCAAAGATTAATTCATATGCTGCAATATGGCCGCTTGTTTCTGCAAATAAAAATAGATTTAGTCCGTTGATGATGTGCATTATACTTTTTTCCTCAACTTAGTAAACTGAATTGTCCATATAATTATTAAAAAC
This sequence comes from Apium graveolens, assembly GCF_009905375.1. Lineage (NCBI taxonomy): Eukaryota > Viridiplantae > Streptophyta > Magnoliopsida > Apiales > Apiaceae > Apium > Apium graveolens. The sequence continues at coordinate 53,163 of NW_027418685.1, forward strand.
TGATTGGCTAATAGGATGAGGGAAGGGCTTATGTAGCCGATTTCAAAATGTTTGCCAGTGGTCAGCCTGAACTGGTTTTTTTTTTTGTTCATAGGGAAAAATGTTTTTTTTTTTAATTTGATGTTTTCTGGAATACTAGTTACTGTCATTTCTCAGTTAATGTTCTGTATGTTTATATAATTTTCATGATTGTATGTTATTTTCTGTACAATGAAGTGAAGCACTACTGTGCTAGATATATTGGTCCTAGTTTCTGTTTATTGTAAATGCATCTGAATAACAGTTCTACTGCTATCTATTGTTATTATATTTTAATAGTTCTCTTCTCTGGAAGTGCCTACTCGCAGTTCTGATGTTTGTGCAAGCATTAGTAGAATGTTTCTTAATTACTCTTGCAATTGTCTGTGCTTGTGTTTGTGTATTATTAGATTTTGTCATTAGATAAACTTATAACATGTCTGATCATTTTTTAGGATTACTACTAACTATGATGGTGAATTTATGTTAGCGATCTAATTTATTTTTATTTAACAGTGGAAGCTTCACTTGTTTGAGCTTGAACAAGAGATGAAGATAGAGCCATCCATTAAATATGTCTCTATCAGGTCTGAAAGTTGATCTTGTATTAATCTCTTCTTTGTTCAACTATGTATGATTTATTTCTGTGAGCTACTTGAAATGTTTGGTCCCCTTGTGAATATGTGGGTATGGGGGGTGGCTTTGAGGGTGATATATGCTGCGTATGTCTTAAGGGTATGATATCTATCGTTTTTTTGCCAAAACTGATATCTATCTTTTTTACATTATGAAAAGCCATTTCCCAAAAGAAAAAACAAAAAATTGAATTTATATGTAGTGCAGACTGTTAAGGTTTAGGTACTAGTACTCTGGCAGGAGAAAGTAATGTAAGGCTATATGGAAGTAAAGAGTACCTGTGCAGTGGTCCTGTTTCTGGTCCATTTGGCATATAAACCTTCCTCTAGATTGTTTTGTAGGAGGCCCGGTTGTTTGCGAGTATAGTGAAATTTTTTGTTTTCTATCAGCGTGCTCTATCAGCATATTTAACACTTCCCTAGAATATAAATGACTTTCTGAGTTACGGAACTCTTTACTAGACTTATAGTAACCATGTTTATTTCTTTAATATCGCATGCCTTTCCCTTGTACATGTTGTCAGTAGTACATTTTTCAATAAATTGCATATCTTTGCTCTATATTTCTGAAATTAGTTTTTTTCTTAATGATAAAAAACATAGGATGAAGAGCCAAACAATGGCGAGTACAGCAGTTTCTTTAAGCTCGGACAGATTTGAGAGCAGAAAAGGCCCTTCCAGCTCAGTGGCGAGGTTTGAGAGACAATGAGCTGACAAACGAGGCAGGAATTCCTGGCTGTGTTTTATCCATATGAGTGGTTTTATTGGCGGAAACCACACTTTTGAGGGTGCACTGCTATGGCTAGAGCTGCATTGACACTTTGAACTACTAAAGCTGCTCATTGAGATATACTGGCAGCAGCACTTGGGATGTTTAAATAGACCATAGACAACAATGGCCAATTGTTTTCAACCAAAAAGGATTCGAGACTTAGCAAAGTTATCCATCACAGATTGTTGAGTTTGTAACTTGAGAATATAGTTTAATATTTAAATCAATTGATTAATACTTGTCCTCATTTTAGGTCAGCAAATGAAGATTATATAAATTTTCAGAATGTATGTCAAAATCATTTGAAAGTTTTGTTCTGTGTTTGTTTATGTGCTGAAACATAAAGTAACCTTGAATCTCAGAATCTTCCCCAACTATTATGTATACTCTATATTCATATTCCTATATATCTGCTAATATTCTCTACAATCTCTATTGTAGAGAAAATTTGCCCTCATTTTTCACCCAACCCACCATCTGTTTTTACTTCGTTAAAATTAGCTAAATGCCATCCTTTACTTTTTTAGTTCATCAGCTTCCACCCCCATTCTCTGTGACCAAACAAAGCATAAAGATCACATTGCACCATTAAGGAGCATTTGGTATACATGTATCACGAGTAGGGGTGAACAAAAAACCGACAAAACGTAAAACTAACCCAACCCATTCCTTATTTTGGTCGAAGAAGCCGAACTATCCAAAATCCGAAGTTTAATTGGTTTAATGTTTATCAACCGAATATAATGGGTTGGGTCGGGTTTAAAAAAATTAAACCCTTGCTAACCTAACATCCAAGTTCTTGTCTTAAGCCGAGATAAACCAATAGTAATGTAACTTTCAGAAAAGCTTGATTTGAATTATATAAGCATAATACACATAAGCATTAATGTAAAATAAGCAAACACAGCATGATGAAATTGCAAGCATTGTGAATAATCCTTGAGATGAAAATTTAGCTCGTAATCAATGTTAAATTCCTTTAGTTAGACTATCAAGGACATAGCTAAACTATTTTTTCTCCTAATCCACAGATAACAAATATATATGTCAACTTTCTAGATCATATACCTATTGTACTTTTCCTCTATAAACCAAACATATTGAAGAAGCAAATATATGATAAACTATTGCACAAGTAGATTATGCAAATGACACTATCCTACACTGACAAAATGCTGTTTCTTCTGTGCTCGAATTTCAAGCATAAATGAGAATGATGTCTAACATGTTCATAATCCAAGAAATCTTCTAGTGGATTTCCTCATCATCAAGTTCACTCTGATTCGATTTTTCAAATTCTTCAGAAGGCTTTTCAGGAACTCTCCATCCATCTACCTTTCGAGCTTGTTCCTGGGCAGAAGGTAGGTTCTGGTAATCTTTTCTCCTCTCCTAATCACACACATGAGACGTAAGTACAAATTAACTTACCTTAACCTATAAATCTTATACGGCACACATGTCTCTGGTCACTGTACCTCACTAGTAATCGTGTCATCTTTCTTTCCTAATAAGTCCTTGGCACCTTCACTAAATAATCGAAAACCCTGAAGATCGCCATTTTTATGCTGGCTTCTAGCTGTTAATGGATAAAAAAAGATACAGGATTGCTTTAAGGGGTACCGAGAAAATAAAAACTATAGAAAACACTACTTTACAAGCTATCAGAAAGAACGCAAGGAATTCCTACCTGAACGTGAATTATGCAGGAAATAATGCTGGCAATAGGCAACCAGCTATCTTCAGGCAATAGTGACATGTTTGACCTATAACCAAAGAAACATTCACCTTATAGATGAAAATACTTGTATAAAATCACATGAAATACCCAAATCAACAAATAAACAATTAATGCTTATCAACAACTGGCTTGTACATTGCCAAGTCCACTAAACCAACATGATGTCATTGTAACATTGTAATAGCATGATACTTTATGTTGAAGTTCTTTTCTTAAGCATGAAATTGATAATTTGAGCTACCTTAGTCGTTTCACTCAGAATCCTTAAAGTCTTGTAAGGAACTCCGACTAGTCCTAATTATATTCTTTACTTGCATTTTTATATATATCCAAATAAATCACTTTCTGCTCAAGTATACTTAAGCTCCATAGTTTGCAGAGACGATTACAATACTAGTAGTGGATAAGAGGGCAAAGACGAACTATTCTGTATGAAGGTCCGCTTCTATCTAAAAAATTATACATCTCCCAACGTCCTTTCACGTGATTACATTACATTTCCGCAAATTTGATACTTTTACTCTATTGTTTTTGGGTATGAAGTTATAATCAAAGCCTCACATTGTACAAAAGGTGTACATACGAATGAGTAGCATACCTGAAGTAAGGTGCCAGGTAAACTAATGCATAGACAGCATAGCGCCTCTTAGCTGTATCAGTCCACGCAAACACCCAACTCTACATAAACACAGACACGGCATTATACCTCAAATAATTGTATATACAGCCATCGCTACTACATAAGTAGTCAACTAGTAATCGCTATAGCAGATAGGTAATATTAAAGAAAACAAATATCAAACACATAGCATACAAGATAAAATAGGATTAGGAATCGGGAGACTACCATACATATAATCATATAGACACATTTAGGATCATAATAAATATGCTACAGCCTACAAACCAATTTAGCCTGCAAAATCTATAGAGCAGCTACAAATCAATAATCGTGGTAGTACAAATCACTGTCACAATATTATAAATCCCCATCACTGTACTACAAATCACTACTTTGTAGGCCAAATTAGCTTTGCATTGAACGAAAATTTATACACACATTAGAGAAAGGAAAGGGGGCTAACCAGCCAATTGAAGTAAGGGATGAAACTTATAATCCCATGACAGCAAACCTCGTATCATCAGCATCAATTACAGGGGACTCAGAATCTTGATCATCTTGTTTAGTAGGCGGTGTCTGAAAAACTAAAGAATTCAAAATGCAAGCACCAATAGCAACTGCAAAAGGGGTCCTGAGATAACACTGCAACACCATCCTTTTCTCCTCATCATCTACAATCCAATCATACCATTAATTCGACATATAACACCAGCAAAAAGTTGGGTTCTTTTTACTTACAAGTCACAATAACACAACATATATCATAAAGTTAGGATCTTTTTACTTATAAGTTGCAGTTAGTCTTTATACTCAACAATTCAACTATATAACATCATACACACAGTAAAACACACACACACAAATTATGAAGTTAGGATCTTTTTTACTTAAAAGTTACAGTTAGTCTTTATACTCAAGAATTCAACTATATAACATCATACACAGTCAAGAATTCAACTATATAACATCATACACACAGTAAAACACCCACACAAATTATAAAGTTAGAATCTTTTTTACTTATAAGTTACAAGAAGTCAAATTATACTCAATAATTCAACTATATAACACCATATACGCACTAAAACAACACACACAAATTATAAAGTTAGGATCTTTTTTCACTTCCAAGTCACAAAAATAATAAAAATAAAAATTTAAAAAGTAAAAAAGATGGTGAATAAAAATTTAAACCTGTTGATTTATTTTTGTGGGAGTGGAGAATAAAAGATGGTCTGCGTTCTTGGAGTCCATTGAAGAGAAGTCTTGAGGAAAAAACAAGAAGATGGTTGAAGTCTACTGATCACCAGATTCAAAGACATTATGTGTGTGTGTGTGTTTGTTGTGATTGTTGGGTTAAACACAACTAGTTCAAGTGACTGGGTTGTACTACTAGTCTTGTACTGTGTACGATGATAAACAGAGCCGTGTTGGGGATTGTGCCATAAATTGAGAGTTGCCCTTTTTCTTGTGTTCTTTAAAAATTGAAAACTTTTGCTTTCCTGACTTAGGACAATGATCAAGACATTCACCTTGGCCCATTGAGATTGACTTTTTTTATTTTAAAAATTTTTAACTAAAATTTTTTTAGAGAAGCCATTTTAATGTTTCCAAAACTTTTAAGCAGAGAAAGAAAATTAGAAAAGACCTGAGTTATTTTTTCTCAAAAAACTCTTGAAATTGAAAAGATTGCGAGGAAAGACAAATATTGTATCGTAAAATGTATAAATTAATAGGGGTAATTATCAAATAGATCATTATTACATCCAAATGTATCAAGTGAGAGTATTACAAAACTAATTGAAATGAGTCACTTATTTAAAAATTTGTTTCAAAAATATTATCAACATTTTTAAAAGTATATATATTGAGTTTCACACATTTTCAATTAATGATATTACATCCAAATGAAAGGTTTCGAGTTCTACTATTTTAGATAATACTGTTAGATTTTTAAAATTTTATCAACTATTTATTTTTAATTTTTTGATTATTTTATTTGATTTAAATAAAAAATAGTAAATGAATTTTAGAAAATTTAAAAATATTATCTAAAATATTAGAATTCAAAATTTCATTTGGATGTAATATCATCCATAAAAAATGTGCGAAACTCAATTATAATACTTTTAAGAAATTCGACTAACGCTAGAGTAATATTTTTTATACAAATTTTCAAATGATGACTCATTTGAGTCAGTTTTGTAATCAGACTCACTTGATATATTGGACGCAGTAAGTGACCTACTTGATAATTAACCCTAAATTAATATTATCGGCATTGGTAAAATTTATTGAATTATCGATATTATTAAATGATTGAGATTAAAATTTTTTCGTGTTCCTAGTATATTACGAGTGATAAATAGAGTAATACACATTCAGTTACAGCTCTTGTTAGTCTAAAGTCACAGCACAAAGCCACAATAGCTCATGCCTTGGATTCTCAATAAGCAAAACATTACAGAGTAGTATTGGACTTGACAGTGGCCTTCTACATTCTATTTTTTCATGT
>NW_027418686.1:0-52200 GCF_009905375.1 Apium graveolens
CTAGTCGTGATAGAGTCACATTTCAGGATTCTATTCTTCTGTCTGTGTTTGTTAAGAAAACCCCTTGTAATTTGGCTTCATTAATTATTTCCAACATGAATCATTGTGCTAAACATGAATCCATGCATCTTCCATACCCTGCTTTGTTAACAAAGATTTTTCAGTATTTTCGTGTTCCTTTTGAGTCTGCTAAATCAGAAAAATTGAATGTTGTTTTTTGACTTGTCTGTTTTAAACTGCGAATGGTCTCGTAGTTTCTGAATCAAATGAGTTAGTTTTTGATGATGCTTCTAGAAATGTTGGTGGTATTCCTAAGTCTCCTAATTATGCATCAGACCCCTTTGATCAGCCTACCAATACTCTTCTTAATTCTCTGTTGATCAAATTAAATAAAAATTCTGCTACTTTGGCTAATCTAAATCAGCATTTGGCTTCTGTCAAAACTCTTGGATCACTCACTTCTGAAGTTAGTATTCTAAATGCTTCCTTTGAGTTGTTTAGAAAGTATGTCTGTTCATCTTTGGATGATATCAATGCTAAACTCTCTGTATTGTATACTTCTGATGTCAAGTTGTCTAAGACCATAGATTTTGAGTTTGGGACTCTGCAGGAAGGCATGGTTTCCTCTGCTAAGGCATGGGAAAAGGAATTTGTTAAGTTGTTTTTTAAGCTTGGGTCAGAGACTAAGTTTTTATCTCAGCAGTTGTCAGCCATGCAAGACAAGAGCAAGATGTATTGGCACAAGAAAAGAGACTGGATTGGAGATTGTACTTTAGAAGAAATCACTGCTCCTCTGCCACTCCCTGCCATTCCTCCACCTTCAGTTTTTGGTATGACCAGAGAAGAATACAAGGCTAAGATATTTGAATGGCTTCGTGAACGGGACGGGAAGGCACCAGCTAAGGAAGCTTTTGACAAGCTATTTTCAGAGTATGGCTCAGCTCCGGTGTTTCCTTCATCCCAGAACAAGGCTTCTGGTTCAGGCAAAGGCAAAGGCAAGGCTCCAGTTTTTGTTGATGACGATTCTGATTGAAGGACCCTTTTATGATGAAGGGGGAGAAATGTTTGATATTTTTTAAGACTTTTTGATGGATGTTTATGTTTTTGACGTTTTTGTTTTTGGGTTTTCAGACTATGTTTCTTTGATGGGTGTTTTGTTGGGTGATTAACTGATATTCTGGATTCGTTTATGTGATTAGATAACAATTGCAACTGGACATCCTGGTTTTTGGATGGGTTGTAAGGATGGGTTGTCTTTTGTTTTAAGTGTTTAATGTTTGAGACTATTTCTTTTATGCATATTGTTCTGTTGTCTCATTCATTCTTTAGTTGTCTCATTCTCATATAATTGCACATATCATAAACTGCAATATATTCTGTTGGTTCTAACTTTGTTTTACAGGCCTTTAGTGTTTTTGATAGGGGGAGCATTTATGCTTTCTTTGTCATCATCATAAAAGGGGGAGAATGTTAGATGCTCAGGTTTATGATGATTGCAGATAAACAAAAGATAAACAGAATGCAAGTAACTGAGATTCAAGCTTTGCAGTTTGTTCAGATTTTCCAGGAGGCTATTTCTCAGGATTAGGTTTGTTAGGGTTTTGTGTAAATCTTGTTTATCTGGATAAACCTTATCTCAAACAAACTCACCACCTTATCTTATAAATCAAGTTTAAATCTTTCAAGACTTATCTTTTACTTGGTTTATCTTTTTCAAACTACTAACAGATTAGTTTCTCAAGATTAATTCAAATATTTTCAAACAAACTTATCTTCCAATCTTATCTTGTGTTTGAAAATAATTCTGTTAGAACTTTGCTTATAAATACAACTCTTCATTTCAGATTTGTAGCTAACATTTTCTCGAGAATCCTTCATCATCTGAAATCATTTTCTTGTTTCATACCCGAGATATTCATATCCAGAAAAACAAGAAACTTAGTTTGAGTTGTAATCAATTTGTTTATTCTTGTAACTGAATAGTGTATTCATATCAACTTTGTGTCGGGTTGTGGCAAGCTTGATTTCAAAGTATAGCAAAGTAGTTAGAAGGCTAAGGAATAGCAGTGGGCTAGGTAGCAAGGTAGCTTGGGAAAGGGGTTCTTTCAGGTGCTATATTTGTAATTAAGGAAAAGATTGTAAGTTCTTTTATTAAAGTTGATATAATACATTCTCTATGCTAGTTGGCATGGGGACTTGGATGTAGGCCATAGACTAGGTGTAGGGGCCGAACCAAGTGAAAACTTCTGGTGTTTTTTTTACTTCTCAGTTTTCAGCATTCTGCATTTTATTTCTGTCATTTATTTTCTGCAGTGTAATTGAGACTGTCTCATACCCTGTCTCATTTGTAAAGGTACTGTCCCATTTGCATAAGAGACTGTCCCATTTGCCTTGACAGTTAGAATATTATTTTATCTATCGAGCCATCGAATTTCAAATAGAGCTAACATATGTGAATTTAAACTTCTACGGATGTTTTTAAGAAGTACGAGTGCTAGAATTGAAATGGACGTTCTAGATTCTTCTTACCATCTTCATTTTTTAAAAAATAACTGCCAAAATAGTAATATTATAATTTGAATAAATATATTTCATAATATATAGATTTTTAAAAGTAAGTCATATGTTTGGGAGAATATTATATTGGATTTTGAAATGATACAAGTATAATCAAAATTATTTAATTTTCTATGGGAATAGAAGATGGACAATCATAGATAAAAAACAATAATTAATGTATTATACTTACAAAAACCATCTCATAATCTTCTTCTATATTTATGTGGCTTCTCAAACAAATATTTAAAAGTATTTTGAGGTTCTAGTGTTAAAAGAAATAAAGCTAGTATGATTAGGCTCATAAATATATTCTATTGAATATTGTATAATTTTTAAAAATAAAATACAATATAAAATATTATGGTTATAATAGTTTGATATTTTGAGTACAAACATGTAGGTAAAACATGATAATGATTTGTTAATCATGTAAATTATATAGTTATTTAAATGCTATAGGGAGAAACCATCTATACTATACTATTATAATTGATTGGTTTGGTCGGTGCTTAACACCTTCCTAAAATATTTGCTACCACCTTCCAAAAAAAATTAAACACATATAATTTATTAAAATATTTAATTTAGGTATCCAACATAACTACAAACTCTATCATTTGTAGTAGTTATATCTATATTATACTACTTAAACTCTAACTTCTTTACAAACTCTACTATACTACTTAAATAAAAAAATAATTATATCATTAATTTCATATTTACATTAAATATTTTATAATTTATTTTCTTTTTATGAAAATAAGTAATTTACAAAAGTATGACAAGAAATATTAAAATTACCGGGCACCGCACGGGTTATAGGATAATTTATCGTATAAAATATATATTATTAATTAATAACATATTATTCAATTTCAATTAATTTAATAAATTATTTAATAATCTATTATTCTATTTTATATATTTTATTAAGTGTTTTACTTTTAATAAAAAAAAAGGTTAATAAGAATTTGGGGCGATTAATAGAGTTTGTAGTTAAATTTGATATATAAATTAATTATTTTAATAAATTATATGTGTCTATATTATTTTGAAAAGTGCTAACAAAATTTTAGAATAGTGTTAACCAAGATCAAATCAATCAATTATACCATATTTTCCTTGAAAAATGTCAAAATTAATCCGGACAGCGCACGGATTATTAAATAATTTATTTACTTTTTATAAAAATAAGATTATACTAATAATAGGAAAAAAATATTAAAATTAATCCGTGCATCGCACGGGTTACACGCTTGTATAACATTAAAGAAGAATTCAATTATCAAATTATTAGTAACTTTATTTTCTGTGAGATACGAAATAAGGTCATATATATGTTTACTATAATATTTTTGTCCGAATTAGAAAAAAAAGGATTGAAATTTAAGTATCTAATTATAATCAATACATAAAAAAATAAGCGTGCTAAGTCCATTATTACGGTTTCGATAATTATCTTTAGTTTGGTTTCGTTTGAGGGATGCCCTCAGTGTCGAGGAACACGTAATAAAATAAATATTAACTTTCTTTACTAATATTAACTTGCACTTGAATAATTAAAGAAAAAAACCTTTTGCTTTAATTTTTGTTGATTTGTAACAAAGGGACGTTAAGTTTTTTTAGCTATGCGTGTAGGCTTTATGACCCGTAAGTCCAGTGGTACAATTAGACACAATTAAAACATAAATAAGACTGAACCTTTTGAACCGCGCACATCAAATAACAAAGTTTAGAAACAGTTATATATTAATACTATTTACACATGAAGATGAAAAGGAAAGCCCATCAAATTGCTCAAGAAGTATGATCAAAGAAAAAAAAATCGAAGGAAGGAATTGAAAGATGGAGAAGGGATAAGACCAAAAAGAAACAAAAAAAATAATGAATCGATGAGTTAATTTCTAGTGTTCATATACGCATTTTGAATTCAATGTCTTTTCAATTTATGGGTATTATGATTAATTGATTTCAATTGTTTAGGTATAATGTAAGACTTTATTGTTAAGGTGCTTTTGTACATGTGTTGATGTACTCATACCTATCATCTCACCTATCATCTCAGTTCTTAATCCCATAATCTTACTCAGCCTCTTTAATACTTAGTTATATATATATATAATGTATATGTATAACATTCCCCCGTTTATCGATCCCCATCAATGTATATTGTTACTCGAATTATGACAAATTAGCAAGCCATCTGGTTGTTTTTTAACATGTCATAGAGCCATATCAGCACTCGGTTAGTCCATTTAAATATGTTGACAATGATCATGTAAATGCAAGTTAGTCGACTACAAACTTTTTGAGTTCAATTACCCAACTACAAAGAAGTGAGTTCAATTATGTTTTAGCCTATTAACCAGAAATAAAGTAGTTTAGATTAAAGGTGGGAGTATATAATATATATAGATAAATAGATCGGGTTTTTAATAAATATGTTTGTATTGGATTTTAATATGCTCACTTCACGAATGTTGTTTAGCCCAAAATACCGACCAATGATTTATCTTGAATGCGACTTTAATATAGTACTAACTAACAACTTATGTGATGCACGAGTTTATATTATTGTGATATAAATAATACAATGATTCTAATATGATTTTAGTGTGAATAATAATATTATTTTAATTGGATATTAATATATCTAAATTGGATAAAAATATATACTATATAAAGCACTAAAAAAATATTATATTTCCATATTAGAATTTAAGCTATCACTTTGAATTGGATTTTAAAAAAATATGTTTTATTAGATTTTAGTAACCCATTTTTATCAAATCCATTGATTCTGAGTAGTTAATCCCATTGTAATGACCAACGATTTATCTTAAGTTCGGCTTTATAGTAGTATAGAATATCGAACAACGCATGCGATGCACGAGCTTATTTTAATATTATAGTTGTAATGTTCTGAATCTAATATGAATATATTGTGCATAATAATAATTGAAAATTAATAAATCTAAATTGGATATAGATATATATTATTTAAAGAATTATCAAATTATTATGATTACAGATTCTAAACTTATAATATATCACTTTGTATTAGTTTTAAGATGATTGTTTGTAATAGATCTTAATAAGCTATCATGTTTATACCATGTAAGCTCATCTTTGTATTAGATTTTAATAAGCTCATTTTTCTGTCGAGGCCATAATTCTCATGAACGACTTATCTTGAGTTTGGTTTTAATATAGTAGTATAGATAACATGTGCGATGCACATACTTATTTTAATATGGATGTTATAATATTATATATGACTTTATTATGATTTTATTGTGCATAAAAATAATATTTTAGTTCGATAATAATAATCCTAATTTGGATATAGATATAACCTATCTAAGGATTAACGAATTATTATGATTTCGGATTGTAAATTTATACGCTGTCACTTTGTATTGGTTTTATAGGATTGTTTGCATTAGGTGTAAGCCCATCATACCCAAGTCTGTTGATACCAAGTAAGCTCATGTTTGTAGTAGAATTTAGTAAGCACGTTTTACTAAGTCCGTTGGCCCCAAGTTTTCCCGTTGAGCATATAATACCGACCTACGATTTATGTTTAATTCGTTTTAAAATATTAGTATGAAAATAACAACATGAAGTTATCTTTAATGACATATGCTCCTTGCCTAGAAAACTTGTTCTCTCAATTAAAAATAGAAGACATTATCCATCCATATGAAGAGACACATGAATTGCTAGTGGATGGTACCATGGAGATTAAAAATGTTGAGGTATGATCTTTGTAACAGCTGCATAGAATTTTATACATAACCTCTGTTGGAAAATATGGGTATAAGTCCCATATTGGTAAGTCATATTTTTGAGCATTATGACTAAAAGATGTGTGAGATATGATGATATTCTCTTAATAATGAAAATTATTATTTTCCATTAGAATTTAGCTCAAATATTATGGCATAAATTAATTTGATTTTGTTTCAGATTAATTGATATGGTGTATGTCTTGATATATTTAATCTGATTCTGTTTCAGATTATTTATGGAATAGAGTAGCTTGCAAGTATTGCACCGATTCCATAATTAATGATATTTAATTATGGAAAAGAGTAGCGCACAAGTCTATCTACACCTATATAAACACCTCTAAGGCGTTAGGGTCAGACACACCAAAAACATATTCGCCTCTAAACACAAATCTCTCTCTCTCGGTGATAGTTTCGTGCCCGTTCAAGCTCGCTGAAGGTGCTCGTTATCCGTAACGCCGCCGCTACCTCGTTTTATCCTGGGAGGCTATCGACTCGCACATACGGTGAGAGGCGAAATAGCTTTAAGGAGACAGTTTCAACTGGACTCGAGGATCTCTCTTCTGTTTATATCCTTTCTTCCTCCGTTTGATTTCGTTTACTCACGCACACACTTGTTTGATTATTTGTATTAATCGCAGATTGCTTTCATAATCTTAAAGCTATTTATTTTATATACATCTGTGACTGATACATCTGTATCTGCTTGTTTTGTTGAGTAACAGATCGATGGAGAACCAAACTGTGAATGATTCGATGAACATGATGGCTGATCCCAACGCACAGATCACTGGATCTGATGGGGTTCACCAGCAGCCGATTAACCCTAACGCACGGATCGTACGATCTGATGGGGGTCAAACGCCTGTTGAACATGTGCCTTCGGGACATGTGCCTGTGGGACACACTGTCATTGGACAGTTTAGTGTTCCTCTTGGACATATATCGGCAGGATTCACTCCTCCGATCATACCTGCGGTGCCTACTGGTGTGCATACACCTGTAGTACAGACGCACGTACCATCTGTTCCACCCGTGGTGCCTGCTGCACCTGTTATGCCAACTGTGCCTGCTGCACATGCTGAAAAACCTGAGAAGTTCAACGGAACGAACTTCAAACGTTGGCAACAAAAGATGCACTTTTATCTGACCACGTTGTATATGGATCGCTTTCTTAAGGAAGAACCACCGTTGCTCACTGCTGAGAGTAACATGTAGACTGTGTATGCTGCTGATGCTTGGAAGCACTCTAACTATATCTGTCGGAACTATGTGTTAAATTGTTTGTCTGACTCATTGTATAACGTATACAGCGCGAAGCCAACAGCTAAGGTCTTATGGGAGTCACTTGACCATAAGTATAAAACCGAGGACGCTGGGGCAAAGAAGTGGATTGTTGGCCGCTTTCTTGATTATAAGATGGCAGACTCTAAGACTGTGGTCAGTCAGGTGCAGGAACTGCAGGTGATCATTCATGACATTCATGCTGAGGGAATGGTCATAAGTGAGTCTTTCCAAGTTGCTGCTGTTATTGAAAAGCTTCCACCTGGATGGAAAGATTTCAAGAACTACCTTAAGCACAAGCGAAAGGAGATGTCTATGGAGGATCTTATTGTTAGACTTCATATTGAAGAAGAGAACAGAGGGTCCGAGAAGAAAGTTAACGTTGCCACTGAGAAGGCAAACATGGTGGAGCATGCTCAAAGCTCCAAGCCCAAGAAGGCTAATTCTGGTAAAGGGGCAAAGCTGGCACCCAAGGGAGGGATTTCGAAGTCGAAATTTCAAGGGAAGTGCTACAACTGTGATAAAGTTGGTCATAGGTCTTCTGACTGCAGTCGATTTTGATGAAAAGAGCCACACACCAAACTGGCTATTGGAAAGGTACTTAGTTGGTTTCGATGTCAACTAAGGTTTCTACTGAACAACATGTGCAAGAATTAAGTACAAAGGTAAATAATCCTGAGAGTGAATTAGAAGCGCAGTTTAACAAGAATGTAGAACATGACTTGGATTATGGAAAAACCGGAAGAAGCGAACTTCAAAAAAAAAGTAATCCACAACTAAGTTCAAATGTAATAAAAAACAATATGTAGTCACTAATAATACTTGTAATTAAAAGAAAAAGAGAAACAATAGGTCATGAATAAATGTTTTTAATAAAAAAGGGCCAAAAACAATATAAATGAATTTTATAATCTTTTGAGCATATTTTGTGATTATAATATAATAGGTAATTAAGGTTGGAGGCCATGGAAAAATCATTTTAGAGGAGAACTTAGAAATCATATAATCATTAATTACAATATAACTTATGATGTTATTAATTTTGTATTAAGTTTTCTTCTATATCATTGAGAAACCATGTCCAAAATGTCTATATCTCCCTTGTGTACTTTCTAAATACTTGTTTATATTAATTTCATCTATATTAACTTACGACCAAATATGTCATATTGGATGAGTCTTGGATGAGTCTGAGTCGGAAATGACTTTTCGATCTATGATAATGGTCATTACCGATCAAAAAGGTAATAAATAACTTTTTCATTTTCTTGAGTATTGGCCCCACCCATTTACATGGCAGCAACGTGAATGTTTAATAAATCACCTTACGAAGCTTGGCATGGGCAGAAACCAGAAGTACATCAACTCAAAGTATTTGGATGCATCGCCTATTCTCATATTCCTGCACAACATAGAGAGAAATTTGATGAGAAAGGTGAGAAACTGCTTTTTCTTGGCTATAGTGAAGAATAAAAGGCTATGGTCTTTTTAATCCTGCCACCAAGAAATTTGTGATCTCCAAAGATGTAATTTTTGATGAAAAGAAATAATGGAACTTTCAAAATAATACATCTGAATCATCACTTCAGAATGTGCCAACAATTTCTCCAGAAACTTTCGAAGATGTTGTCACACCAGAAGAAGGATCAAGATTCACAATTGAAGATACCACATATACAGAAGTACTCAGACATCGTTCAATTCAAGATATTTATGATTCTTATAATATGGTATTCCTTACATGTGAACCAAAAAAATTTAAGGATGCTGCAAAAGAAGGAACATCGAGAAAAGCAATGGATGATGAGATTACAACAATAAAGAAGAATCATACATGGAGACTTGTTGATCCTCCTGAAAATAAAGATGTCATAGGACTGAAGTGGGTCTATAAGACAAAATATAATAAAGATGGAACAGTCCAAAAGCACAAAGCAAGATTAGTATCTAAGGGGTACTTCTCAGCAACCAGAAATTAATTTTACTGAAACTTTTGCTCCAGTAGTACGCATGGAGACAATAAGATATATACTTGCTATTTGTTATATCAAGTATTTCTACGACATGACGACTAGAAGTTGCATGCGACGGGGGTGGACGAATACGTAAGACATGATCATTCCGGTGTCGACATGGACAGCTGCAAGAAGAGAGCCAAAGACGAGTAGAAGGATTCAATAACAAACCTGAAAAATAGGAGAAAAGCATCAAAAAAGTGGAGAAGAACGTGGAAGATGGTAAGAGAGATGGGAGGAGAAAAAATAGCTAACAAAAGGATATAGGGCAATTCAAATAAAAAAGTGAGACAACGGCAGGAAGATTAGAGGGGGATAAATAGTAGAAAATACATAGACTAGAGCAAGTCTTCTAGTAGAACACAAAAATACACTACTTCTTACATTGTAATTCAGCTACGTGATTTTGATATAGTGGATATCTTTTAGGCTGGGCTACAAATCCCACCTGCGGTTTTGATCCTTTACGGGATTTTCCGCCTCACCAAATCGTGGTGTTTTTTACTTGCTATTTTCATTACGATATAATCCTAGTTCTTTCATTAAAAACTTATAAATATATTATTAGCATTAACACACATAAATTTGGTAAAAACAATTGGCGCCGTCTGTGGAAAATTGCTAAGGATTTCTACACACCTACATCATGTCCACCAGCGAACCACCACGAAACCTGACAAACACAGAAGGTAACGCTTCCAACAACGAGGAGATGGCTGCAATGTTGAAAAAGCTACGAGATGGACAAATGCAGTCGATTTTGATGGAAAGAGCCACACACCAAACTGGCTATTGGAAAGGTACTTAGTTGGTTTCGATGTCAACTAAGGTTACTACTGAACAACATGTGCAATAATTATGTACAAAGGTAAATAATCGTGAGAGTGAATTAGAAGCGCAGTTTAAGAAGAATGTAGAACATGACTTGGATGATGGAAAAACCGGAAGAAGCGAACTTCAAAAAAAAAACTAATCCACAACTAAGTTCAAATGTAATAAAAAACAATATGTAGTCACTAATAATACTTGTAATTAAAAGAAAAAGAGAAACAATAGGTCATAAATAAATGCTTTTAATAAAAAAGGGACAAAAACAATATAAATGAATTTTATAATCTTTTGAGCATATTTTGTGATTATAATATAATAGGTAATTAAGGTTGGAGGCCATGGAAAAATCATTTTAGAGGAGAACTTAGAAATCATATAATCATTAATTAGAATATAACTTATGATGTTATTAATTTTGTAATAAGTTTTCTTCTATATCATTGAGAAACCATGTCCAAAATGTCTATATCTCACTTGTGTACTTTCTAAATACCTGTTTGTATTAATTTCATCTATATTAACTTACGACCAAATATGTCAGATTGGATTAGTCTGAGTCGGAAATGACTTTTCTATCTATGATAATGGTCATTATCGATCAAAAAGGTAATAAATAACTTTTTCATTTTCTTGAGTATTGGCCCCACCCATTTACATGACAGCAACGTGAATGTTTAATAAAGTTTGATAATCGATCAAGTTTTTGGTTACTTTTAAATCTACAATTCACCTTTGCTTCGTCCCAGTTTTTCCTACTTGGCATCTATGTGCCACATGTCACGCTTGACTAGGATGTCACGGTGGTCCGTGTCAACTTTGGTTTGTTGGTCTTGTTCATGTTTATACACAAACAAAGAAATATTTTCATCAATTATATCCGATCACAATGTAACCGACCAACTTCATAAGAAATATTGTTGAAAATAGTCATGAATAGTCTATTTTGATCATTTTTGTATTACACCATTTTATTTTTTGGAAAAACATTAATATATTATTTGAAATTATATAATATAAAATATTTGCACTAAGATGTTTTTTTATAAATTACATAATGTGGTTGAAAAAAAATTGTTGTATTTAGTACCAATTCTTTACTCCTATAAATTGTTTAACTTAATTAATTTAGAAATACATATTTCATAAAAAATAAGTAAATTAGTTTTAAAAGTTCAAATTTGAATGATTCATGTAGAACTTTTAAATATTACTCTCTCGGTCCCTTTGAAATATATACAAATGGTTTGGTATTAAGAGATAGTGTAATTTTGAAGAAAAAAAGTAAGAAAATTGAGTAAAGTGATGGTACTCATCAATATTATATATATATAGGGGGCTACTCTAATACAAATCTCCTTATAATGAAAACTAAAAACTAAAATAATTTTTTTGTTAAATCAAGTCAAAACATGGCACATATGGAGAAAAATACAGTGAAGTTGGATTTCAAAAAAAGTTTATCGATTAACGGGAAAAAATAAATAAAAAACGGAGGGGAAAAACTGGAATTATGTGTAGCAGGGAGCATATATATGGTGTGTATACATCTAGGGGGCCCTTGGATTAGATTGATCTAAGGGCTGAGATTAGTTTGTAATTTTTATTTTAATTTTAGTTTCTATTTGATTATTTGTATATATATATATATATATAACTAGTGAGTAGTTAATTTCTATATAATAAAATTTTACAATTTTGAGTCACTTTGAAAATGTATAGAATTGAGACAGAGAGAGTGGGAAATATGCACCCATTACAAAAGTTAAAAATTTATCATTTGTAATTGTGTTTTTGGATTACTAAATAAAATAATAAATTTAATAAATATTTTATTTTGATATTTATCATACAACTATAAAAAACAAACAAAAAAGTTATTTCTTTGTTTTTAAACCTTACAAAGAATATGAACTAAAAAAAATAATAGAGAAATAGAAAAATTACTTGATTGAAGAATATTTGGTAAAGAAATTTCTAAGAAATTTCCTACAAATTTCTAATGTTTTATATATCACCCCTATATAAACTTAAGGGTGTTGCACATACTCCATAATCCCTAATTCCTTGACAGCCGCCCCAATCTTACCATATTCCAGAACTTCAAAATTTAGTATATGAACAACCAATTCAGCTGCAAAGATGGTGAGGAGAGCGGATCAGGGGAAGACATCAGGGTGTTTGTGCTAAAGGTACAACTAATTTGTAATAAATAAGATTTTTATTTTCTTTGTATTATAGGTTGGCACTTTTAATCCTTAAATTTTTTCATATGTGTAGCTTTATCAGGGATTGTTCATTATACATCAAAGATCTGGGGAGGTATACATACTAATTCTCTTTTTGATTCTTTTATATTGATTTTTATTTATTTTTATTAAAATAGTGTAATGTTTTGCACAGGAGGTGATAGGAAAGGTCACCCTATCACAGTTGCCCCTAAAGGTAGTTCTGCATAATCTTGCCCCAAAACTCGAAAAAGTGCGGCAGCCATCAGAGTTGACCCTACTGTAGCAGCACAATACATCCGTCTGTTTTGCCCCTTCTTCCCATTGTTGGGTTTTTAATTTAAGCTTGTTATTTTATTTAATGTAAGTTTCTTTTTACACATGCACGTGCCTGTTACTGCTGCATGTCTAGAGATCAGCTTGTGGAATTAGTCTTCACGTAGTAGAGATTTTATAGGAGTCCAGAGAAATAATCGTGTGTTTCAGTCGTGTTAGGAGAATCAGTTGTGTCCCTGGTTTTTAGCCATTATCAGCTAAACCAATCTCTTATATTGTACTGTTCTTCTTTTGAAATAAAACAGACGCTTACTAGTGCATCTATCTTGTTTTCTCTCAGATAAAGAAACACTTATATATATAAACTGGTATATACAGGTGCTATTTTTAACATTCTGGTATCAGAGCTAGCAACCTGTGAATGCCCAAATATATGCCAAGAATGACTACGATCGAGACAAGCAAAGTAAAGGAAGGTGCAGTCAGTTTGAGCTATCCCATGCTATCAAGAGGAAACTACACAGCATGGTCTTTAAAGATGAAAGTGTTTATGCAGGCACACGGTATTTGGGATGCAGTGGAGCCAAAAGACGACACGGCGAAGGTCGAGGACAGAATGGACAAGATCGCACTCGCTGCGATATATCAAGCCATACCTGAGGACATTCTCTTGTCCGTTGCTGAAAAACAGACGGCTAAAGAAGCTTGGGATTCCATAAAAAACCATGTGCCTGGGAGCAGAACGAGTAAAGAAAGCGAAGGTACAGACTCTAAAAACCGAGTTCGAGATGCTGAACATGAAAGACACGGAATCCCTAGATGATTTCTGCATGAAGCTACATGGCCTGGTGACGAATATACGAGCCCTAGGTGAAACTATTGAGGAGGAATATGTGGTGAAAAAATTGCTCAGAGCAGTACCCTCAAAGTTTCTACAAATAGCGTCCACCATTTAACAGTTTGGGAATCTGGAAACTATGACGGTCGAGGAGGCTGTTGGATCGCTTAAGGCACATGAAGAAAGAATACGTGGCCAAGTAGAGGTCAGTGGAGGGCAGTTGCTGCTCACAGAAGAAGAATGGTTGAAAAGAGAAGGCGAGGAGAGCAAGTTATTGCTCACTAGAGAGGAATGGCTCAAGCGAGGGAGCAAGGGAGGATCAGAGTCTGGGCAACATTTTAAAAATAACAATGACTATCGTGGAAGGGACAATAATCGACTGGTGCGAGATAAGAGCCGAGTCAGATGTTTTAACTGTCAACTACATGGACACTATGCAGCAGAGTGTCGCAAACCGTGACGTGACAGAGATCAAAAACAGGAGGTTAACATAGCCCAGATTCAAGATGATGAACCAGCTCTGTTGCTAACAGAGCGTGAAGAGGAAAATGCTAGTGTGATGTTGAATGAAGAAAGGATAGCCCCAAAGTTGAACACTGCTGAAAATGAAAAGGCAAAAGGTGACTCAAACTTGTGGTACTTAGACAATGGCGCAAGCAACCACATGACGGGTCAAAAATCAAAATTCAGAGAACTGGATGAGAAGATAACTGGACAAGTCAAATTTGGAGATGGTTCAACAGTTCATATCAAAGGGAAGGGAAACATAGTGCTGAACTGCAAGAACGGGGAGGAGCGTGTTTTAAATGAGGTATATTATATCCCTACACTTCGTAGTAATATCATTAGCCTCGGTCAATTATCTGAATCTGGAAATGAGGTTGTTTTACGTGGTGACAATCTGTTTGTTCGAGACTTGAATGGAAATCTGCTTATGAAAGTAAGACGTTCTCACAATAGGCTCTATAAAATTATTATTGAGAACAGCAAATCTAAATGCATGTTGTCTAAGTCAGATGAGTCTTCGTGGCTTTGGCATTCGAGACTAGGACATGTTAATTTCAGGGCTATGAATCTGATGTCCACAAGTAAAATGGTATATGGCATGCCAAATGTGAATCAGCCTAAAGAACCATGTACAGGCTGCCTAATGTCGAAGCAAACCAGGAACCCGTTTCCATCACAGTCGAACTATAGTAAAAAGAGTCTTGGAATTGATATATGGTGACCTCTGTGGCCCGATAACACCAACAACTCCTGCAGGAAACAAGTACTTTTTTCTATTGGTGGATGATTTCAGCCGTGCCATGTGGGTTTTCATGTTAAAAACCAAAGACGAAGCCTTCGAGGTTTTTAAAAGATTCAGAGCACAAGTTGAAGATGGTATGGAAAAGAAAATAAAAACATTGAGAACTGATAGAGGAGGGGAGTTCATGTCCAAGCAATTCATGTCTTATTGTGAGGAAGCTGGAATCAACAGGCAATTCACGGCCCCTTTCTCTCCACAGCAGAATGGAATCGTGGAGCGGAGGAATAGAACTGTGGTAGAAATGGCTAGAAGCTTTTTAAAGGAGAAACGCTTACCCTCTATGTTTTGGGGTGAGGCAGTTCGTCATTCTGTGTATATCCTTAACAGATTGCCGACGAGAGCTGTGTCCGATATTACTCCATATGAAGCCTGGTCAGGTTACAAGCCACAGATCGGACATATCCGAGTTTTCGGCTGTGTTGCCCACATGAAGATTCCAAATGCATACACTAAAAAACTCGATGATCGTAGTAAGCCTGTAATTCATCTCGGCAAAGAGCCAGGTACAAAAGCATACAGGGTGTACGATCCAGTGGCAAACACAATCCATGTAAGTCGAGACTTGGTCTTTGAGGAATCTAAAATGTGGTCGTGGGAGAAACATAAGGAAGTGCAGATCACTCACCCTGAAATGTTTGTTGTTCAGAACATATCTGTGACAGAATCAGCCGAGAATACAAGCGAGGAGGAAACATTCACATCTCAAAGTGCGAGCTCAGACAATACAAATGAACATACAACAGAAACTGAAAACTCTCAATCATCTGAGACACTCTCTGATCTAGATTCCACCAGCAGCGAACCCAGAAACTATAGATCATTGACAGATATTTATGACAATACAGAAGAGATAGAGCTTGATGAAGAACTGTACCTCATGGGAGTGGATGAGCCTGTGTGCTATGAACAGGCAGCAAAAGAAACGGAGTGGAGGAAAGCTATGAAGAAAGAGATGGAGGCTGTTGAGAAAAATAAAACTTGGGAGTTGACAGAGTTACCTGCTGGACATAAGGCTATTGGTCTGAAGTGGATATTCAAATTGAAGAAGGATGCTAACGGAAGAATTGTGAAACACAAGGCTAGAATCGTGGCTAAAGGATATGTACAGAAACATGGGGTTGACTTCGAGGAAATCTTCGCACCTGTAACTCGACTTGAAACCGTCAGATTGCTTCTTGCTTTGGCTGCTAAAAATGGTTGGGAGGTGCACCATCTTGATGTAAAAACGGCATTCCTCAACGGGGAGATTCTTGAGGAAGTCTACGTCTCTCAACCGGAAGGGTTTAAGAAAGCGGGCCAGGAGCACTTAGTATACAAGCTGTTAAAAGCTTTGTATGGGCTACGACAAGCGCCCCGGGCATGGTATGCGAAATTAAACAAATGCCTTGAGGAACTGGGATTCATGAGATGTCCTGTTGAACATGCTGTTTACACCAAAAGGGAGGGAGATGAGTTTCTGATCGTGGGTGTATATGTGGATGACTTACTAGTGACGGGTACAAGTGTGTCAATCATTCAAGACTTCAAGGCAAAGATGAGCAGCAGATTCGAAATGAGTGATCTAGGGAGATTATCCTATTACTTAGGAATTGAAGTCGAGCAAGGTGCTGATTACATAGAATTGAAGCAAGCAGCGTACGCAAAAAAAATTCTAGAGAAAGCAGGATTGGCAGGCTGCAATCCAGTCAAATACCCGATGGATCCCAAGGAATCAATGTCAAAGGATGAGAACGGTAAGCCTGTGAATTCTACTCTGTTCAAAAGTATAGTAGGTGGGTTACGTTACCTTGTAAATACGAGGCCAGATATTGCTTTTTCGGTTGGGATGGTGAGTAGGTTTATGGAAAAGCCCACCACGATGCACATGAATGCAGCAAAGAGAATTATGCGCTACATAAAGGGTACAATTGATTTTGGCCTGGTATACACAAAGGAAGGTGGAAACAATATTCTCACTGGTTATTCTGACAGCGATATGGGTGGTTTTGTTGTTGACAGAAGAAGTACTGGAGGCATGGTATTCTACCTGAATGAAAGTTTAGTGACCTGGGTATCTCAAAAACAACGGTGCATTGCTCTCTCATCCTGCGAGGCGGAGTTCATGGCAGCAACAGCGGCTGCGTGCCAAGCTATTTGGTTACGGAACCTGTTGAAACAAATAACTGGAGATTTTGTTAGTCCTGTGGTTATATACATAGACAACAAATCCGCGATCGATTTGGCCAAAAATCCAGTGTTTCATGGCCGTAGCAAACACATAGATATCCGCTATCATTTTATCCGTGAATGCATTGAAAGGGGTGAGATAATTGTCAAGCATGTCAGCACGGAGTTTCAGCGAGCAGATGTGTTAACGAAGAGCCTCACTACTGTTAAATTTGAGAGAATGCGGAAACTACTGGGAGTGAAGGAGTTAAGCAAACAAGCTTAAATTAGGAGGGTGATTGTTGGGTTTTTAATTTAAGCTTGTTATTTTATTTAATGTAAGTTTCTTTTTACACATGCACGTGCCTGTTACTGCTCCATGTCTAGAGATCAGCTTGTGGAATTAGTCTTCACGTAGTAGAGATTTTATAGGAGTCCAGAGAAATAATCGTGTGTTTCAGTCGTGTTAGGAGAATCAGTTGTGTCCCTGGTTTTTAGCCATTATCAGCTAAACCAATCTCTTATATTGTACTGTTCTTCTTTTGAAATAAAACAGACGCTTACTAGTGCATCTACCTTGTTTTCTCTCAGATAAAGAAACACTTATATATATAAACTGGTATATACAGGTGCTATTTTTAACACCCATAAACCATGTCTCGTATTAGGTCATCTGATTCGAATGAGGGTGTCATCTGATGGTCCAAGGAGGTCGTAGTCATCCTCTTTGTCACTGTCCTTGTTGTACTAATTTTTTTATTATCTATTATCTTTTAAATTCAAGCAATGTAATCGTAGTAACCCGTTTGGAAATAATAGATAAATTAGTATCATGTTAATTATTATTAATCAAATATTGTTAAATTTGTGAGGATCTATATGCGGATATCTTAAATTCATAATATTAGTTATCTCTTGTATACATTACTCAAAACTACAACAAATTATTTCATTTACTTTTATATAAATTATATAGCCATAACATCTTTTTATTGATTATTAACTATAAATTAAATTTTTAAAATTGAAATAAGTAACAATTACTTTATATAGACAAAAGTTTTAAATAATATCTATCCAACATTCCTATCAAGCAAAGTCTATATAATATGTAATATATCAATTGTATAATAATTTCAAACTAATTTTACTTTACTTATAAGTATTGTTTTGTATGTGTTTAAAAGCCTAGCACGTGTGGAGATAAATTAAAAATAAATTTAGTTGGCCAACAATCATCCAAAACAAAAATAAACTCCAAAGAACCTAAAGTTTAATATATAAAATAAATTGCTAATCCACAATTAAAATTAAATGTAAACAAAAACAATATGTAATCACAAAGAAATGCTTTTAATGAAAAGAAAATGAGAAAAAAATGATAAGTAGTGCACTAATCACATCTAATTATGTAAAAAAAGATTAGAAAAATAAAATTATTAATATTATATAGGGATAAAAAAATATAAATGAATTTGAGAATCTCTTGATCACATTTTCAATTATAAAATAATAGGTAATTAAGGTTGTAGGCCATGCGAAAATCCTTTCACACGAGAGTATAAAAATCATATAATCATTAATTACCTTATAATTCTTCTATGTCATTGTGAAATAATGATGAAAATGCCTATGTCTATAGCATTCTCGGCAAACTCTACACTTTCTTCGAACCACCCCTTTTCTTGATTGACCAATTTATTTATTTAGTTTTTTTTCAAATTTATAGCAGATTTTATTAATAACATGAAAAAAATTCAATCGGTACAAACCCCCAATTCATCATGCAACCAGGTTGAAAAACAAATAGACGAACTAAATAATTAGCCTCTTTATTTCCGGATTGCTTAACTGACTGAATACAAATATTCTGAAAATTAAAAATAAAGATAATGGTTTCTCGAGCGATCCAGCCTGCATCTCCACCGAAAACAGTAGTTTCACAATTGCCCTCACATTAATTCCATGGATAGTACAATGTTCAGAGGACTCAATTGCAAAAACTGAGAGGGCCCTCGTGTTATGAACAAAAATATTTTGTGAGAGGTGAGCACATGCACTTTTCACTACTGTATCAAAAGCACCCCACCTATCTACCTGCCGGACACCATCTATAAATAATAACTCAATTAAACGAAACGAAAAAGAAGCAAATTTTTGAACAGAATCCAATATTTATTGAAAGAAAGTTAAAAACAAATGATAAAAATGTTGTATGGATGAAGAGAGAGGATGAAGATAGAGATGAAGATGGGTAGAAAGGGTGAAGAAGGAGGTGTGATGATTAGGGTTAAAGGAAGATGGGGCGGCCGACTCTCATCGACAGAGAGGGAGAATTGATTGACCAATTTTTTAATACTCTTTTTGACATATAATTCTAAACACTCTTTAGCCTTTTCGGGTTTTTGCATCTTCAAATGCCTTAATTAATAAAAAGAACTTAGGTGTGTGTAATGTACATAATTATAAAAATAAAAATAACATACAACAAACTTCTTGGGAAAATCTTCCGCCCATTTCGAATTTTGTGCAAGAATGGCAATACACGTGTATGCCCAACTGCCCATTTTGAACGAATAGTCGCATTCAATATCTTCACTGTTGTATCATTTTGTATACTATAAAATTAATTTTAATGTAGTCAGTCATAAACACAAAAGCTTCATAATCTATGAGCTAATCGTATTCATATTTTTCACATACATTTTGAAGTTGAATGAGATTTATACGATAAACATATATAAATAATTACTGTCCCACTTGGAATTTGATGCGGCATGGTGTTTTTGGTTTCTTTTCCCTAAACTTGCGATCGGAATGTGATCTAGGTCATTTTCATGCCCGGGTCTCTATATTGGGCTTACAAGTGTTTTTGGTAATATTACGGGTGTTCTGATTGCGTGGAGCAGGTAGATTAGGTGTTCGTAAAATAGCACAAGTTCTTCGACTAAGTCCACGACCATGTCCCATGTCTCTGATTAGCATTTTCCCTGCATACTACAAAGTAATTAGAAAATATTTCCAAGTAGTTAGATATCATTCATGCAAGATACTAAATATAACAAAAAAACATAATTTCCATGTCAGATAAATCGTCAAAATAATGAAAAACTAATAAAACAAGATCAAAAGTATTGATAAAATTCTACATACTCTCATTTCATATGATTAAACATAGAAATCTTAATTAGTATTCGTAAATACAACTCATAGAGAACTAACAACATTAAACCCATATCAAATAAAGACGCAAATAAACCCCCCCTCTAGCTCTTATGCAAACATAGGTATACATAATCGAAACTTGATGTACATGACACAAAATAACAATACAACTTACTAATTGTATAATTTACATATTTTATTGATATTAAATTAATTTTCTACATCATTATTTCAAAATGAAAGCATTTCTCATCACAAAAGATAATATAGAAAATGAACAATAACAACTATTGAAGCTCAAAAAACTCAAGCGTTTGAAGAACATATAACAGTGAGATTTAACTCTTACCAAGTTCATAAAAATTTTATAAAATATAGATGAAAAACATATTCGGTTATTAGTTTACTATAGAGAGCCACGTTTATTCTCTCCTTCTCCATCATAGTTATACATATATATGTATAAACATGAATACACCGTACACATAAAAAAAATCATATGAACAACACAATTGAAACAAATTAAGACAACCACATTCATTCTCTCTATATATCACACTCAAACCTATAAATATATATATATATATATATATAAATGCATATATATGTATAAAGAGGAACAAAAGATATACATATAAAGAACACACAAAATAAATTAAATAAGTTAGCAAATATAGGTAATTAGGATAACGCATTAATGTTATATATAGTCTATATGTGGTCTTATCTCTTTCAAATTAGTTGTTGATTAAATGTAATCCAACTAATAAATTTACAGTTTTAGGACTATATTTTTTCAAATCTAACCTAAAAAAATTTTCTAATTTATTTACCCAAAAGTAAATGATTATTTAAAGAATACTTATATAGTAATTATTGAACTTTTGTAAAATGGTTTAGAGTTTCATGCAATAAGGGAAAATATAATGGGTTTGTATTAGTTTTCATTCTAGGAAAATAACGACATCATATTTACTATATACACCCTTTTTATCATCTATGCAACTCATGACCGATAATTAATTATTTAATAATGAATAGGAAAGTAGTGTGTTGGTTCAATTAAATGGCGGGTCATTGTTGTACTTCTAAGCATTGCATGTTTATTTATACGCATTTGTATACTTATTTCTTATTTAATTATTAACATATTTAAATTTTGTATAAATTAGTTGTACTTTCTATATATTTACATGTTTACTTAGATGTACTTATATACTTATTTCCTATTTTACTAACCTACTTTAATATTGCACATTAATAAAATATTAATCAGATATTCATATTTATGATTAAACGAACACAAAACTAGTATATTCTCATTATTGGTTTTCTTGAGCTTTCTAGGACTTACTTACAGTTTCTCATGTTACCTTTAATGTTGATATATCATAGAAATCCTTTAGAAAATTACTCCATTCACCACTTGATTAATAAAAAAGAGAGTCTTCTTAACTGTTAGTGGATTTTCCTTCAAAGTCTTTGTTATTACGGTATGATAACATGTATGGTTCTTTGTATCCATATTCCATAATCTTTCAAAAATCTTGAGATTCTTACAATACCGAAATCGATTTTCTTGTTTGTCTCCATGCCGACGCACATTAGCAACTTAAATTTTTTATTAGCTCTAATCTCATTAATAATAATGGCTCTCGCGCATAAAAATCTATCTGATTACAATTATTTCCCGTCATACCAGAAAATTTTGATCGCAAAATATTTTTGTGAAAGTCATCTCTAAATCACAAAATCTATAATACCACTTTCTAAGAATTTAAATGTATAATAAATTGTTGGAGATTACGGGAAAGAGTTTTTTTCTGAGTAATTCCATACAACTTACTCACACAAAACATATACATAAAATTTGCAACTGCAATGAAATAATTTGATCATTTTCTATGAATACAAAACTTAGAAGATTGTCACATTTATGCGGCTAGGTCTACATGGAATTTACAAGAATATTCGCACCTAAGTTAATATGTAATTGAATAAGTACATGATTTAATCACATATAGAAATGCAAAATTATGAACTCGAAAACTATTCTATTTTCATAAAAAAGCAAATTAAAGTGTAGCTTAGCTTGTTTTAAAACAACATACATTTATAATCTTTTAGTTAGCAAGGAGAGATTCTTTATATATTTTGCATACGAGATAAACACATTAATTCACTACAAGAAAACTGTCAATAGACATCATAGATTAGACATTGGTCACCCGTGTCACCGATGTTAAAAATATTTTTAACATCACCACTTTTAAAAGCGATGTCTTTAGCTTTTTAACATCCTACAACTTTAAACCGATATCTAAAAAATTATTAAAATAATTCGAAAAAATATCCCGCTTATTACCAAATTCTTCCCCGCCTTAGGTAAAAAAAAATTGGATGAAATTTTCCGCATTGAATTTTTTGGCTCTCCTAAATTCAATCGATTTTGGTCAAATTTATTATTTGGAAATGGCATGAAATTTCCTATAACTTTTAAAACTTTTGGGGCAAAAGTTGGTGGAAATTCCCCTCTATTTTTAAATTTATATTTCTACACAAATCCGTTTGTATGTATCTAATTTGGCCACATTCAATTGTATTTAGTATATTCAGAATTTTTAATAATTTATTTAAACAATTTAAATGTTAGTGAATATTTTAAAAAATATGTATACACATAATAATAACATTCATCCCAACTACAAGTTTATATGGTATAAAAATATATGTGATGAAAGAACTTTTATTTAAATTTTATGATACTTCCGTGAAATTTAAATATATTTTATAAAAAAAAGTTTAAAAAATTATGAAAGAATTATCGCGTTCCAAGTCGACGGACTACATTCACTATATTTTTTGACAAAATATTAGTGAGCTAATAATTAACTTGTTTTTGAATCTCTACATTAGAGTAGGTAGTATGATTACATGGGGTTATAAATTTAAATTTTAGGGTATCGATTAGGGTTTTAGTTTTTAATTTATATCTCATTTATTTTGAGTAATCTATTACGGATGTGATTATTCGAATTATTTTACAAATTCGAATTTAGGGGTTGAGATTCTTACCATAGAGTGTTCCTACTATTTAGAATAATATTAGACCATCCAACCACATGGATGTTAAAATGGTTACAAGAAAATGTTATATGCAAATTTTAACAATTTTTAATCATTAGACCTCGATTATTTTAACAAATAAGGTATCACTAACTTAACTAAATATTTCACCACACAATCTTTTTCATGGAATTTATGCTCAAATTGACCAACTTCATGATTTTAAATTTTTTATTAAAATTACAAGTTGTTAATATAATTTATTATATTTTTAATATTATAATATTTGTAAGAAAAAAGGTTATTAATTACAATTTTAATTTCCTAGAAATTATAAGAAAGCATAAGAAAAATATTAATCGACACTCCTAAATTCGACCGGTTAAAGTTGAATTTAGTGCCACTTCAATAGACCCCTTGCATTAGATCTAACACACCAAATTTAACCCCTAAAACACTCATCCAACGGTTGAATTTACATTTAATAAAACCAAATTATAAGTAAAAAAAATGATTAAATAAATTTTAATAAACCCTCCTTTCACTCACGTAACCCACCCCTTCTCTTTTTCTCTCCCCCCCTCTATTTCTATTTGTGTCCCTCCCACCATCTTACTCTCCCTCCTGAAGGTAATAATTCGGTAGAGAGCTAGGTAGATAATTTTTCAAAAATTTCCATTTTCTCGATTTTAATTCGAATTAGACTTTTTACTTTAGGTTGTTTATTGATGTGTTTTGATGTTACGAATCGATAGATCATTGAACATGAGCGTGTAGATAATTTTTTCATGATTTATGATTGACTGTGTTGCTCCATTTACATGCTTGGTATGTGGTGGGGAAATTGTTTATATTAAGGTTTTTTTAGTTTGGTGAATTTTTTGTTAATGTTGTATTTTTCTTTACAGACGTTCAATTGATTTTGGCTGGAATCGGTTAAATGCTAGTTATTTGTAAGTTTGGATATGAATATGAGATTGTTGGGTCAATTTTGAGTGTATTAAGTTGAAAAATTGGACTGAAAACTGAGCTTTTTTGGAGAAATTAAAGCTGCTGGAATATGACTGGACCTGGGTAAACTCACCGGAATCTGGAAATTTTCCAATTTCCAGCGAGAGATTTGTCTCTTAAAACTGGTGTTTGTTAATTCAACCGAAGGTGGTGGAATTTAGATTCGCATCTTTGACCATATACGGTCAATTTAATTTTAGGCAGACATTTTAAATTTATTCAAAATATTTAATACTTTGGGCGGGATTTTCAATTTTTTGGTGAAAAGACAAATTCGACTACCTTGGTCAAATTTGGCCAGTTGAATTTAAGCGGTTTTTTTTAAATGGTCAAAATTAGCTGGTCCAATTTACTTTAAAAATGACCGACTTACTAAACATTACTCCCGTATTATGACCGATCCAGAAACTAAAAGATACCACCGTGTCCTGACATATTTAGGTAAATGCGAGGACTTTTGGCCGGTCGTATTTACCTGTTTTTCTTATATTGATAGCTCATCTAAATATGAGGGGTTTGTTAAAATGACGTAATATATAAGTTGATCCACATGTTAAATGACTTAATCAAGAGAAAGATGGGATCCAATAAATTCGACATCATAAACTTTGAAATTCTTGAAGAATTGCCCTCACCGATTTTCCAATTTTCAAATAGTTCTTGGCTAAATGATATTATACTTCATTTTGATGTCTCTCAACTTTGTTTCTTTCATTTTGTACTTAGTGGCGCAACAAACCATATGGTTTCTCTAACCCTCTCAGTTATCTACCTCTCTTTCACCTTTTTCAGTTGATGGAAGTGCTTTGGGCGCGGATCCTATCACGTTTTGCCTTTCCGATTAAAATTCAAATAAATTCTCTTGTGTAATAAAGAAATATTTAATCTCATTACATCCTTTATTTCACAAATTCCATATATTGGCATATTAGTTCTTGTATGTTCTTGCAATGACTTGGTTTGCCAAATGTTCATGGTTGTGGTGGTTAATATGTTAAGAGACACCAACACCAAAGGTAAGTCTCATCTGGAGAAAATTAAGGGTTGAGGTATTGTTTCGACCACTTCAAATTGTTTTTATCTTATATCCTTTTCATTTATGAAGGAATAATATGTGCAAAGTTTATATGTTTTTTTAATATTTTTTGTTTTAATAAAAGTATTGTTGCTTGATTGTCAGGTTTATTAATTATATCATTCACGAGGATTTAATTAAGTAATTATTTTTAAAATTTTATCTTCTTACTTCTTTTCATGTTTATCGGGTTTTTAAAATAATTTTTATTTTTGTTAAAGTATTGTTCCTTGATTAGGTTATAACCGTTCCAGTCATAAGGTAGTACTAATAGCTGATAACGCTTTAAGAGGACATAAGAGAAACTGCAATAGATTAGTTATTCATTCTCTTAATTTTTGTAACTTAAATTTTAGGGAATAAGTGTACTAGTACAACGGATTAAGCATCATCTCTCCCAAGACTTTGAAGAAGGAAGACAGTGCATTATGGGTGTTAAATTATTAATATTATCAAAACAATTCCATTACTGTTGCAACTATTCTGAATTTTCAGATGTTGCCAGTAGCCGTGAACTATTTGACCTCTGTGAACAACATTATGGAAATTCCTTTAACCTCCCAAGCCAATTTATCCAGCAGCATAATTCAGAGCACAAGTTTAATAATGTCGGAGGAGCGAGGATCACTATTGCAGGTGTCTTGAGGATGAATGAGAATAAGCTCCTGATTAGCATATCCAGACGACTGGGGCACATGGCTCCACGGGCCCACATGATGAATTGAAGAGGAGAAGTTCCAAAGGTTCATCAGATGCAAATTCAGGAGCAGTTCTCTAGGCTCATCAGATGAGTAATCCAAAAGCATGAGAATCTCTTAGGTTATTAGATTTTTAAACCAAAAATGAGAACTTTATAAGGTACAGTACAAAAGGACAAGTGCAAGAGGATAATTGGAATTTAAATCGAAAAGGAGAAGGTCTAGCTGTCTGTCTCTCACATGATAAATACAAAGAGAGAAGTTTTACAATGAATAGACACAAAGAACAGAAGCAAAACCTGTAATTAAATATCAAACATGTATAAGTATCCCACAAAAAAGCAAGCCGAGCAAGATATCACAAAAAATGGCACCAAAGTATCTTTATCTTCCAACAAGGTCGGCGATTGGCAAAGCGCTTGGTTGGAAATCTAAGAATTTTCGGTTGCATTGCATATGCACATATTCCTGACAAGAAAAGAAAAAAGCTAGATGAGATTAGATGAGATTGTCAAGAAGTGTATCTTTTCCGCGGTTTTTATCCTTTACAGGATTTTCCGCGTCACCAAATCCTGGTGTTTTTTACTTGCTATTTTCATTACGTTATAATCCTAGTTCTTTCATTAAAAACTTATAAATATATTTTTAGCATTAACACAAATAAATTTGGTAAAAACAATTGGCGCCGTCTGTGGAAAATTGCTAAGGATTTCTACACACCTACATCATGTCCACCAGTGAACCACCACGAAACTCGAAAAACACACAAGACAACGCTTCCAACAACGAGGAGATGGCTGCAACGTTGAAAAAGCTACAGTCAGAGATGGACAAATGCAGTCGATTTTGATGGAAAGAGCCACACACCAAACTGGCTAGTGGAAAGGTACTTAGTTGGTTTCGATGTCAACTAAGGTTTCTACTAAACAACATGTGCAAGAATTAGGTACAAAGGTAAATAATCGTGAGAGTAAATTAGAAGCGCAGTTTAACAAGAATGCAGAACATGACTTGGATGATGGAAAAACCGGAAGAAGCGAACTTCAAAAAAAAAAACTAATCCACAACTATGTTCAAATGTAATAAAAAACAATATGTAGTCACTAATAATACTTGTAATTAAAACAAAAAGAGAAACAATAGGTTATAAGTAAATGCTTTTAATAAAAAAGGGCCAAAAAGAATATAAATGAATTATATAATCTTTTGAGCATATTTTGTGATTATAATATAATAGGTAATTAAGGTTGGAGGCCATGGAAAAATCATTTTAGAGGAGATCTTAGAAATCATATAATCATTAATTAGAATATAACTTATGATGTTATTAATTTTGTATTAAGTTTTCTTCTATATCATTGAGAAACGATGTCCAAAATGTCTATATCTCACTTGTGTACTTTCTAAATACGTGTTTGTATTAATGTCACCTACATTAACTTAGGACCAAATATGTCAGATTGGATGAGTCTGAGTTGGAAATGACTTTTCTATCTATGATCATGGTCATTACCGATCAAAAAGGTCGTAAATAACTTTTTCATTTTCTTGAGTATTGGCCCCACCCATTTACATAGCAGCTACCTCGATGTTTAATAACGTTTGATAACCGACCAAGTTTTTGGTTACTTTTAAATCTACAGTTCGCCTTTGCTTGGTCCCAGTTTTTCGTACTTGGCATGTATGTGCCACATGTCACGCTTGACTACGATGTCACGGTGGTCGGTTTTAACTTTGTTTTGTTGGTCTTGTTCATGTTTATAGACAAACAAAGAAATATTTTCATCAATTATATTCGATCACAATGTAACCGACCAACTTCATAAGAAATATTGTTGAAGATGGTCATAAATAATCTATTTTGATCATTTTTGTATTACACCATTTTATTTTTTGGAAAAACACTAATATATTATTTGAGATTATATAATATAATATATATTTGCACTAAGCTGTTTTTTTTATAAATTACATAATGTGGTTGAAAAAAATTGTTGTATTTAGTACCAATTCTTTACTCGTATAAATTGTTTAACTTAATTAATTTAGAAATACATATTTCATAAAAAATAAGTAAATTAGTTTGGTATTAAGAAATAGTGTAATTTTGAAAAAAAAAGTAAGAAAAGTGAGTAAAGTGATCGTACTCATCAATATTATATATATATATACGGGCTACTCCAATAGAAACCTCCTTATAATGAAAACTAAAAACAAAACTAATTTTTTTTTAAATCTCGTCAAAACATAGCACATATGGTATGCAAATTGATCGTTACGAGATGGAGAAAAATACAGTGAAGTTGGATTTCAAAAAAAGTTCACCGATTAACGGGAAAAATCAAATCAAAAACGGAAGGGAAAAGCTTGAATTATGTGTAGGAGGGAGCATATTAATCCTGTGTACTACATGTAGGGGGCCTTTAGATTAGATTGATATAAGGGACGAGATTAGTTTCTAGTTTTTATTTTAATTTTAGTTTCTATTTGATTATTTGTCTATATATATATATATCTATATATATATAACTAGTGTAGTGGAAAAGATAGTGGATGTAAGTGAGTAAAAGATAGTGGATGTAAGTGAGTAATTAATTTCTATGTAATAAAATTTTACATTTTTGAGTAACTTTGAAAATGTATAGAATTGAGACGGAGAGAGTGGGAAATATGCACCAATTACAAAATTCAAAAATTTATCATTTGCAATTGTGTTTTTGGATTACTAAATAAAATAATAAATTTAATAAATATTTTATTTTGATATTTATCATACAACTATAAAAAACAAACAAAAAAGTTATTTCTTTGTTTTTAAACCTTACAAAGAATATGAACTAAAAAAAATAATAGAGAAATATAAAAATTACTTGATTGAAGAATATTAGGTAAAGAAATTTCTGACAAATTTCCTAGAAATTTCGAATGTTTTATATACCATTGCCTACAATAAATCTGGCCATTTCACTACAACAAATCTGGCCATTTACGACGGTTTTTTTGAACTGAAATCGTCGTAATTGAGTCATTTACGACGAAAAAAAATCATCGTTTTTGGTCGAGTAGTAAGTTCGTTTTTTCGTCTCAAGATAAAATTGCGTCGCAAGTTAGGAAGTAGGAGCCCACATACTGAATAAAATAATAAATCTACTTACGACGGAATTTATCGTCGTAAGATACCAGAATACGACGAACAATAACGTCGTAAGTTATGTACTTACGACAGAAAAAACGTCGGATATTACTTTACGGGACCCACTTTTAATAAGATAAAACATAATTTACGACGGAAAAAAGCATCGTAAGTTAGAAATTTCCGACAGAAAAATCATCGTATTTTAGAAGGTGGGGCCTACAAGCTTGAAAATGAAAATTCAAAAAAAAAATTAAATATGAAAATATATACATTACGACAGAATGTTTGAACGGAATGTTTGAAGAACAACCGTCATAAGTTTGTTTTTCCAGAATAACCAAATACTAATTTTTGAGTATCCAATCATTTTCGGCTTCCAATTTAAATTCTAAACCTAAACCTGCCAAAATTTTATACAATCGCAAACTCAAAATAAACTCTAAAACTGCCAAAAGACAATCAACATTTATTAAAACAAAATACACAATTATCATTGTATTAAGTTTTATCAATAATTCTAAATCAAACACATTACATAATTACATTCTTTACGTCTAACTTAGAAGTAACTTATATTATGAATGCCATGCTCTTAAATTAGGCAACCAGGGAAATATCCCTGTTGTCTTAATTCAAATATAGCTGATGAACTTGTCATGCTATCGAAACCTCAAATCAGTGGCAATTGACCTGTGCACCGAAAGAACACACACTTAGAGCACGAGAAATAATAAACTACAACATTCTATTGCTAGACACAAATCTAACACAGTAGTGACAAAAATATGTCATTTGTCTTCTGTAAACTGCAGTTTATACAAATATAGAAAAAACCATAAAGTTAAGTTAAAAAAAAATAATAAATCTTGTATCATGACTAAATAAGTATGGAAATCATGTTCATGTATGAGAACCATTTATAATTGGGTCAATCTATCAAATACTGCAATATGCACAGAATTAAAAACCACACAAACACAGAAACATATCTTTGGACCCTAAATGCTTACTACTGTAAAATTAAACTTTGAACTATTTAACTATATATTTCTGTCAAACTAGCCTATTACCTGACTATTTGGAAATTAAATACACATTTCGAAAGCACTTCAGTTCTCACCAAGTTGGTACAAGCAGGGTACTATTATTGTAAACATTTGATTTAGAGCAAGTGAACTTATAATAAATCATTGACATGCAGTGTACAAAGAGAATATACTAATTGACTCAACTACTTGACTAAAAAAGCATGACATATATTTAGCACAGGAAACTTCATACATAAACAAATTTAGGAAAATACCTGAAGAGCCAATATTTTATCTAAATTTGAAGAATCCACACGATGCAACTGGGAAATTTGACTGTTTGACTTGCAATGAGATGCAAGAATCTCCAAAACAGCTTTAATTTTTGAAGAAATATAGTCACTCTGCAAAATTGACGACTTTTCAGGTTGAGATTAACTAGAAGGTTTATCAACTTGGTTATTAGATAGATACCTTCTTAGGGTAGCTTTGGAGAACACAAGATCAGGAGCAAGTTGCTAACATGTTCGCACATTGTGACAATTGCATCTTTAGGTGGATGAACTCTGTCTAATCTGGCTTATTTTAGTAACATCGTTATTTATGACATCTTGGTCATTATGTATTAAAAAATGTAAGATCATTTTCTTTTACATGTACACTCAGTATATATTGAACACAACACATGGGGCAATATTATATACATATATTAACTAAAGATACTACAACTAGAATAGATAATACAAGTTAATGATCACATTCAATTATAAAATAATAAGTTCCTATAACAAAATAAAAACTATCTACTTAGTAAAAAAGAAAAAAAACAACTTACAGGAAACTAAACATTCCAGGGATATTGAGATTAAATTTACCATTTCTTGTTATCAAGAACTGTTCATCAACAGGCAAGTATGACTTCCTCTTGCTTGGTTCACCAGATTTCCTGCCAATCAATAGAACAAGTTTTTTTAAGAACTTTCCACCTAAACCAAGCAAAACGAACAGATAAAAAGCAATACATTTTTACCATATCCTTCACTACAACCCTATTAATCAATAGATGTACGGACTATACAGTCACATATACTGCTATAGTATATGCAATAGAGACACTGTCATTATCCCATCAAAATTCAATCCGCAATATCAATAACTAACAAGTCTTACTAAGAAAATCCGATCTAGAACTATACAGTTAATTGATTAGAAGAACAAAGTTTTTTTATGTAGCCATTCTTACATTGCTAATATATCGAATTCGAATGTCATCAATTTATTTGGATCTAATTCATTCTGGTTCACTGAATTATATAACAAATTAATTGTCTACTGGTTCAGTGTCAGTGTTTTTGGGGTTTCTGCCAACTCAATGCAGTGTTCTTATGGTCAAAGGGGAAATAGTGTACCAACTATTCTACTTACGATGAAAAATTGTTTGTATTCAGGAGGCCTTCAGGTACAATCTTCCCAAAATAAACTGATCTATAGTTGGTTTGATTATGATATGATTTTGAACGGTGTATAACATGTGATTTGCTCGAAGGCAGAAAAAAATTTCCGGATTAATGCAGAGAATACAGAAGAGGAAAGTGTTAGAAACCATCTGAACAGAGGTGTAGTAGCGCGTGGTATTGATGTACATTGTCTGGCAGGCTTAATTAAAGTATTCAGCACATTATGTTAATATCCAGTTGGCCATGATATAAGTCTCTAGTTCAGTACCGAAATATTACACATATTGTTTCTAATGTTAGGCATCCGTCCTTGACCTGATTCGTCTAAACTGTCATCAGCCAGTGAATACAGCACTTGTGTGAGATAGGAAGACTAGATGCTAGTCAGTGTTGAGTTTGATTCATGGAAAAGAACTCTTGATTTAATGCTCAGTATGTCGCTAAGTTGTGAGCCTATTTTAATTATTGAGGTAGGATCCACGTAGAGAATCAATTTATAAGCGGCATAGTGCTCAGTGCATACATTCTGTTCAAGACAAACTCAATAATTCTAATGTGAAAGTATATTATCTATACTGCATATCTATGTTGTTGCGATTTAGCTATAATAAGCAAATGGTATACTGTATATATATTGTCACCTGGTTGACTACGAAAGTAACCATTTTGGTCTAGTTCGGTCTCTGTAAGTGTGTAATATAACAGGGGAAATGGTAAATCTTTCAAGTGATCACCAGAGGATAGATCAAAACAGAATCACAGGTTCCTGCATCGAATATAGTTTACTATTTTACTTCTTTTAACCCAGAAAGCACTACAAGTCTACAACTTTATAGCTGATATATACCTTGATCAGATTTCTGATTCTGAACAGGTTTGCTTATAGGCTCAGCAATATCCCTTTTTATTTTCACCTTGCATGTAAGAAGAGCATCTATAGTCTGTATTCCATCTGCTACACAACTATCAACAAACA
Organism: Apium graveolens; assembly: GCF_009905375.1. Taxonomy (NCBI): domain Eukaryota; kingdom Viridiplantae; phylum Streptophyta; class Magnoliopsida; order Apiales; family Apiaceae; genus Apium; species Apium graveolens. Next base: position 32,886 of record NW_027418686.1, read on the forward strand.
AAAAACCAAAAGCATAAACTTTCAAGAAATGCAATGCATGAATCCAATATTATGCTAGAAAAGATAAACGTCACCAACCTTAGAGCTGACACTGCTCTTGGAACGCCACAGTACTCTTTGAAACTGTGGAGTACCTTAGATTGTGACAAGTAAAGACCTGCGTCAAGGCCAGGTACATAAAGCATAACAACTTTGCGAATCAGGGGTTTGTTCTACATATCGGAAGACAACTCAGCACTACAACACCAAAAATATTGAATATGATATGCAAGTGCCAATCTGGAAAAAAAAAATCCTTCTTAAACAAAGAAATGGTAATATTGAACTATATTAGCTGATTTGTTATTTATTGATATTTTCCCACAAGACTGTTCTTCACAATTCAAATTATTTTGTATTCTCTAAGCAACACAAACAAAAACAAATAAATACAAATCTACCAGATAAATCACTACAAGAAAATCAGTAGCTAATTACAGTACAATTTACAAAATCCACGCAAATATATATACAAAGAGAGGGAAAGAGAGGGGGAAGGAGAGAGGGAGAGAGAGATATATGAGCATAGAGAGAGGGGAGAGAGATATGCATACCAGGAAGAGAGAGAGAGAGAAAGAGAGAGAGAGACGCCTTCCTTGAATCCAAAAATAAGCCCCAAAGCCCTAGTTTTGAAGACGGACTAAAACCCCAAATTGAAGTCGAATTTAAATCCTAAACGAAACCCTAACTAAAGCCCCAGTGAAAGAAGCATACGAATCAACCAAAGGAGGCTAGAAATAAAGTAAACATTTATGTATATATAGATTTTGCATAACCAGGAGAGGAGGGAGGGAGAAAGAGAGGGGAAGAGTGAAGGGGTGAGAGAGAAGCAAGAAAGAGAAAATGAAAATAAATTCAGATCTGAAGCAATTAGATTATTACACTGTCCTGTTTCTCAAAAGGCGTGGTGTTTTATTTTGGAAAAATCAGAAATAAAGGTCCATTTGCCCCTTTAATTTTCACTTATGTTTCAATAAATTTTTTATTAAAATTTAAGTAGATTAAATATTGATAATTATTTTAAATATAAATAAATATATTTGGCTTTAATTTGGCTTGTCATTTTAACAGTCAAACTCGAGTTTGACTGTTACAACTAACTACTGTTTACTTCTGAATTTATGTTTCGATTATTTTAAAAATATTTCTCAACAATCCAACCGTATGGATGTCAATAGATATATATATTAGTGATATAACCAAAATTTCATATCAAAATAATTTTATTTGGTTTGACATTTTAACAGTCAAACATGATTTTGACTAATACATCTAATTAGTGTTTACTTTTGAATTTGTGTTACATTTATTTTAAAATAATTTTTCAATGATCCAACCATATGGATGTCAATATATATATATATATATATATTATAAATATAACCAAAATTTCATATCAAAATAATTTTATTTGGTTTTACCTTTTAACAGTCAAGCATTAGTTTGACTAGTACAGCTAACTAGTGTTGAATCTTGAATTAAGATTTCGATTATTTTAAAAATATTTTTCAACGATCCAACGGTATGGATGTCAATAGATAAATATATTAGTGATATAACCAAAATTGCATATCAAAATAATTTTATTTGGTTTGACATTTTAACAGTCAAGTATCAGTTCGACTAGTACAACTAACTAGTGTTGAATCCTCAATTAGTGTTACGATTATTTTAAAAATATTTTTCAATAATCCAACCGTATGGATGTCAATAGATAAATATATTAGTGATATAACCAAAATTTTATATCAAAATAATTTTATTTGGTTTGCCATTTTAACAGTCAAGCATTAGTTCGACTAGTACAGCTAACTAGTGTTGAATCCTGAATTAGTGTTACGATTATTTTAAAAATATTTTTCAATAATCCAACCATATGGATGTCAATAGATATATATATTAGTGATGTACCCAAAATTTCATATCAAAATAATTTTATTTGGTTTGACATTTTAACAGTCAAGCATCAGTTTGACTAGTACAACTAACTAGTGTTGAATCCTGAATTAGTGTTACGATTATTTTAAAAATATTTTTCAATAATCCAACCGTATAGATATCAATAGATAAATATATTAGTGATATAACCAAAATTTTATATCAAAATAATTTTATTTGGTTTGAAAATATTTTTCAATAATCCAACCGTATGGATGTCAATAGATATATATATATTAGTGATGTACCCAAAATTTCATATCAAAATAATTTTATTTGGTTTGACATTTTAACAGTGAAGCATCAGTTTGACTAGTACAGCTAACTAGTGTTGAATCTTGAATTAGTGTTTCGATTATTTCAAAAATATTTTTCAACGATCCAACCGTATGGATGTAAAGAGATATATATATATATATATTATTGATATAACAATATGTAGTCACTAATAATACTTGTAATTAAAAGAAAAAGAGAAACAATAGGTCATAAATAAATGCTTTTAATAAAAAATGGCCAAAAAACAATATAAATGAATTTTATAATCTTTTGAGCATATTTTGTGATTATAATATAATAGGTAATTAAAATTTGGAGGCCATGGAAAAATCATTTTAGAGGAGAACTTAGAAATCATATAATCATTAATTAGAATATAACTTATGATGTCTATATCTCACTTGTGTACTTTCTAAATACCTGTTTGTATTAATTTCACCTATATTAACTTACGACCAAATATGTCACATTGGATGAGTCGGAGTCGGAAATGACTTTTCGATCTATGATAATGGTCATTACGGATCAAAAAGGTAATAAATAACTTTTTCATTTTCTTGAGTATTGGTCCCACCCACATTTACATGGCAGCAACGTGAATGTTTAATAAAGTTTGATAACCGACCAAGTTTTTGGTTACTTTTAAATCTACAATTCACCTTTGCTTGGTCCCGGTTTTTCCTACTTGGCATGTATGTGCCACATGTCACGGTTGACTAGGATGTCACGGTGGTCCGTGTCAACTTTGGTTTGTTGGTCTTTTTCATGTTTATAGGCAAACAAAGAAATATTTTCATCAATTATATCCGATCACAATGTAACCGACCAACTTCATAAGAAATATTGTTGAAAATGGTCATAAATAGTCTATTTTCATCATTTTTGTATTACACCATTTTATTTTTTGGAAAAACACTAATATATTATTTGAAATTATATAATATAATATATTTGCACTAAGATGTTTTTTTATAAATTACATAATGTGGTTGAAAAAAAATTGTTGTATTTAGTACCAATTCTTTACTCCTATAAATTGTTTAACTTAATTAATTTAGAAATACATATTTCATAAAAAATAAGTAAATTAGTTTTAAAAGTTCAAATTTGAATGATTCATGTAGAACTTTTAAATATTACTCTCTCGGTCCCTTTGAAATATATACAAATGGTTTGGTATTAAGAAATAGTGTAATTTTGAAGAAAAAAAGTAAGAAAATTGAGTAAAGTGATGGTACTCATCAATATTATATATATATATATATATGGGGCTACTCTAATACAAACCTCATTATAATGAAAACTAAAAACTAAAATAATTTTTTTGTTAAATCACGTCAAAACATGGCACATATGGAGAAAAATACAGTGAAGTCGGATTTCAAAAAAAGCTTCACCGATTAACGGGAAAAATTAAATAAAAAATGGAGGGGAAAAACTAGAATTATGTGTAGGAGGGAGCATATATATCGTGTGTACTACATCTAGGGGGCCCTTGGATTAGATTGATCTAAGGGCTGATATTAGTTTCTAGTTTTTATTTTAATTTTAGTATCTATTTGATTATTTGTATATATATATATATATATAACTAGTGAGTAGTTAATTTCTATATAACAAAATTTTACAATTCTGAGTCACTTTGAAAATTTATAGAATTGAGACGGAGAGAGTGGCAAATATGCACCAATTACAAAATTCAAAAATTTATCATTTGCAATTGTGTTTTTGGATTACTAAATAAAATAATAAATTTAATAAATATTTTATTTTGATATTTATCATACAACTATAAAAAACAAACAAAAAAGTTATTTCTTTGTTTTTAAACCTTACAAAGAATATGAACTAAAAAAAATAATAGAGAAATATAAAAATTACTTGATTGAAGAATATTAGGTAAAGAAATTTCTGACAAATTTCCTAGAAATTTCTAATGTTTTATATACCATTGCCTACAACAAATCTGGCCATTTCACTACAACAAATCTGGCAATTTACGACGGTTTTTTTGAACTGAAATCGTCGTAAGCCATTTACGACGGAAAAAAATCGTCGTTTTTGGTCGAGTAGTAAGTTCGTTTTTTCGTCTCAAGATAAAATTGCGTCACAAGTTAGGAAGTAGGAGCCCACATACTGAATAAAATAATAAATCTACTTACGACGGAATTTATCATCGTAAGATACCAGAATACGACGAACAATAACGTCGTAAGTTATGTACTTACGACAGAAAATACGTCGGATATTACTTTACGGGACCCACTTTTAATAAGATAAAACATAATTTACGACGGAAAAAAGCATCATAAGTTAGAAATTTCTGACAGAAAAATCGTCCTATTTTACAAGGTGGGCCTACAAGCTTGAAAATGAAAATTCAAAAAAAAATTAAATATGAAAATATATACATTACGACGGAATGTTTGAACGGAATGTTTGAAGAACAACCGTCGTAAGTTTGTTTTTCCAGAATAACCAAATACTAATTTTTCAGTATCCAACCATTTTCGGCTTCCAATTTAAATTCTAAACCTAAACCTACCAAAATTTTATACAATCGCAAACTCAAATTAAACTCTAAAACTGCCAAAAGACAATCAACATTTATTAAAACAAAATACACAATTATCATTGTATTAAGTTTTATCAATAATTCTAAATCAAACACATTACATAATTACATTCTTTACGTCTAACTTAGAAGTAACTTATATTATGAATGCCATGCTCTTAAATTAGGCGCCTAGGGAAATATCCCTGTTGTCTTAATTCAAATATAGCTGATGAACTTGTCATGAAATCGAAACCTGAAATCAGTGGCAATTGACCTGTGCACCGAAAGAACACACACTTAGAGCACGAGAAATAATAAACGATAACATTCTATTGCTAGACACAAATCTAACACAGTAGTGACAAAAATATGTCATTTGTCTTCAGTAAACTGCAGTTTATACAAATATAGAAAAAACCATAAAGTTAAGTTAAAAAAAATAATAAATCTTGTATCATGACTAAATAAGTATGAAAATCATGTTCATGTATGAGAACCATTTATAATTGGGTCAATCTATCAAATACTGCAATATGCAGAGAATTAAAAATCACACAAACACAGAAACATATCTTTGGACCCTAAATGCTTACTACTGTAAAATTAAACTTTGAACTATTTAACTATATATTTCTGTCAAACTAGCCTATTACCTGACTATTTGGAAATTAAATACACATTTCGAAAGCACTTCAGTTCTCACCAAGTTGGTACAAGCAGGGTACCATTATTGTAAACATTTGATTTAGAGCAAGTGAACTTATAATAAATCATTGACATGCAGTGTACAAAGAGAATATACTAATTGACTCAACTACTTGACTAAAAAAGCAGGACATATATTTAGCACAGGAAACTTCACACATAAACAAATTTAGGAAAATACCTGAAGAGCCAATATTTTATCTAAACTTGAAGAATCCACACCATGCAACTGGGAAATTTGACTGTTTCACTTGCAATGAGATGCAAGAATCTCCAAAACAGCTTTAATTTTTGAAGAAATATAGTCACTCTGCAAAATTGACGACTTTTCAGGTTGAGATTAACTAGAAGGTTTATCAACTTGGTTATTAGATAGATACCTTCTTAGGGTAGCTTTGGAGAACACAAGATCAGGAGCAAGTTGCTAACATGTTCGCACATTGTGACAATTGCATCTTTAGGTGGATGAACTCTGTCTAATCTGGCTTATTTTAGTAACATCGTTATTTATGACATCTTGGTCATTATGTATTAAAAAATGTAAGATCATTTTCTTTTACATGTACACTCAGTATATATTGAACACAACACATCGGGCAATATTATATACATATATTAACTAAAGATACTACAACTAGAATAGATAATACAAGTTAATGATCACAATCAATTATAAAATAATAAGTTCCTATAACAAAATAAAAACTATCTACTTAGTAAAAAAGAAAAAAACAACTTACAGGAAACTAAACATTCCAGGGATATTGAGATTAAATTTACCATTTCTTGTTATCAAGAACTGTTAATCAACAGGCAAGTATGACTTCCTCTTGCTTGGTTCACCAGATTTCCTGCCAATCAATAGAACAAGTTTTTTTAAGAACTTTCCACCTAAACCAAGCAAAACGAACAGATAAAAAGCAATACATTTTTACCATATCCTTCACTACAACCCTATTAATCAATAGATGTACGGACTATACAGTCACATATACTGCTATAGCATATGCAATAGAGACACTGTCATTATCCCATCAAAATTCAATCCGCAATATCAATAACTAACAAGTCTGACTAAGAAAATCCGATCTGGAACTATACAGTTAATTGATTAGAAGAACAAAGTTTTTTTATGTAGCCATTCTTACATTGCTAATATATCGAATTCGAATGTGATCAATTTATTTGGATCTAATTCATTCTGGTTCACTGAATTATATAACAAATTAATTGTCTACTGGTTCAGTGTCAGTGTTTTTGGGGTTTCTGCCAACTCAATGCAGTGTTCTTATGGTCAAAGGGGAAATAGTGTACCAACTATTCTACTTACGATGAAAAAGCGTTTGTATTCAGGAGGAGGCCTTCAGGTACAATCTTCCCAAAATAAACTGATCTATAGTTGGTTTGATTATGATATGATTTTGAACGGTGTATAACATGTGATTTGCTCGAAGGCAGAAAAAAATTTCCGGATTAATGCAGAGAATACAGAAGAGGAAAGTGTTAGAAACCATCTGAACAGAGGTGTAGTAGCGCGTGGTATTGATGTACATTGTCTGGCAGGCTTAATTAAAGTATTCAGCATATTATGTTAATATCCAGTTGGCCATGATATAAGTCTCTAGTTCAGTATCGAAATATTACACATATTGTTTCTAATGTTAGGCATCCGTCCTTGACCTGATTCGTCTAAACTGTCATCAGCCAGTGAATACAGCACTTGTGTGAGATAGGAAGACTAGATGGTAGTCAGTGTTGAGTTTGATTCATGGAAAAGAACTCTTGATTTAATGCTCAGTATGTCGCTAAGTTGTGAGCCTATTTTAATTATTGAGGTAGGATCCACGTAGAGAATCAATTTATAAGCGCGGCATAGTGCTCAGTGCATACATTCTGTTCAAGACAAACTCAATAATTCTAATGTGAAAGTATATTATCTATACTGCATATCTATGTTGTTGCGATTTAGCCATAATAAGGAAATGGTATACTGTATATATATTGTCACCTGGTTGACTACGAAAGTAACCATTTTGGTCTAGTTCGGTCTCTGTGAGTGTGTAATATAACAGGGGAAATGGTAAATCTTTCAAGTGATCACCAGAGGATAGATCAAAACAGAATCACAGGTTCCTGCATCGAATATAGTTTACTATTTTACTTCTTTTAACCCAGAAAGCACTACAAGTCTACAACTTTATAGCTGATATATACCTTGATCAGATTTCTGATTCTGAACAGGTTTGCTTATAGGCTCAGCAATATCCCTTTTTATTTTCACCTTGCATGTAAGAAGAGCATCTATAGTCTGTATTCCATCTGCTACATAGCTATCAACAAACAAAAAACCAAAAGCATAAACTTTCTAGAAATGCAATGCATGAATCCAATATTATGCTAGAAAAGATAAACGTCACCAACCTTAGAGCTGACACTGCTCTTGGAACGCCACAGTACTCTTTGAAACTGTGGAGTACCTTAGATTGTGACAAGTAAAGACCTGCGTCAAGGCCAGGTACATAAAGTATAACAACTTTGCGAATCAGGGGTTTGTTCTGCATATCGGAAGACAACTCAGCATTACACACACCAAAAATATTGAATATGATATGCAAGTGCCAATCTGGAAAAAAAAAATCCTTCTTAAACAAAGAAATGGTAATATTGAACTATATTAGCTGATTTGTTATTTATTGATATTTTCCCACAAGACTGTTCTTCACAATTCAAATTATTTTGTATTCTCTAAGCAACACAAACAAAAACAAATAAATACAAATCTACCAGATAAATCACTACAAGAAAATCAGTAGCTAATTACAGTACAATTTACAAAATCCACGCAAATATATATACAAAGAGAGGGAAAGAGAGGCGGAAGGAGAGAGGGAGAGAGAGATATATGAGCATAGAGAGAGGGGAGAGAGATATGCATACCAGGAAGAGAGAGAGAGAGAGAAAGAGAGAGAGACGCCTTCCTTGAATCCAAAAATAAGCCCCAAAGCCCTAGTTTTGAAGACGGACTAAAACCCCAAATTGAAGTCGAATTTAAACCCTAAACGAAACCATAACTAAAGCTCCAGTGAAAGAAGCATACGAATCAACCAAAGGAGGCTAGAAATAAAGTAAACATTTATGTATATATAGATTTTGCATAACGAGGAGAGGAGGGAGGGAGAAAGAGAGGGGAAGAGTGAAGGGGAGAGAGAAAAGCAAGAAAGAGAAAATGAAAATAAATTCAGATCTGAAGCAATTAGATTATTACACTGTCCTGTTTCTCAAAAGGCGTGGTGTTTTATTTTGGAAAAATCAGAAATAAAGGTCCATTTGCCCCTTTAATTTTCACTTATGTTTCAATAAATTTTTTATTAAAATTTAAGTAGATTAAATATTGATAATTATTTTAAATATAAATAAATATATTTGGCTTTAATTTGGCTTGTCATTTTAACAGTCAAACTCGAGTTTGACTAGTACAACTAACTACTGTTTACTTCTGAATTTGTGTTTCGATTATTTTAAAAATATTTCTCAACAATCCAACCGTATGGATGTCAATAAATATATATATTAGTGATATAACCAAAATTTCATATCAAAATAATTTTATTTGGTTTGACATTTTAACAGTCAAACATGATTTTGACTAATACGTCTAATTAGTGTTTACTTTTGAATTTGTGTTATATTTATTTTAAAAATATTTTTCAACGATCCAACCATATGGATGTCAATATATATATATATATATATTAGTGATATAACCAAAATTTCATATCAAAATAATTTTATTTGGTTTGACCTTTTAACAGTCAAGCATCAGTTTGACTAGTACAGCTAACTAGTGTTGAATCTTGAATTAAGGTTTCGATTATTTTAAAAATATTTTTCAACGATCCAACGGTATGGATGTCAATAGATAAATATATTAGTGATATAACCAAAATTGCATATCAAAATAATTTTATTTGGTTTGACATTTTAACAGTCAAGTATCAGTTTGACTAGTACAACTAACTAGTGTTGAATCCTCAATTAGTGTTACGATTATTTTAAAAATATTTTTCAATAATCCAACCGTATGGATGTCAATAGATAAATATATTAGTGATATAACCAAAATTATATAACAAAATAATTTTATTTGGTTTGCCATTTTAACAGTCAAGCATCAGTTCGACTAGTACAGCTAACTAGTGTTGAATCCTGAATTAGTGTTACGATTATTTTAAAAATATTTTTCAATAATCCAACCGTATGGATGTCAATAGATATATATATATTAGTGATGTACCCAAAATTTCATATCAAAATAATTTTATTTGGTTTGACATTTTAGCAGTCAAGCATCAGTTTGACTAGTACAACTAACTAGTGTTGAATCCTGAATTATTGTTACGATTATTTTAAAAATATTTTTCAATAATCCAACCGTATAGATGTCAATAGATAAATATATTAGTGATATAACCAAAATTTTATATCAAAATAATTTTATTTGGTTTGCCATTTTAACCGTCAAGCATCAGTTCGACTAGTACAGCTAACTAGTGTTGAATCCTGAATTAATGTTACGATTATTTTAAAAATATTTTTCAATAATCCAACCGTATGGATGTCAATAGATATATATATTAGTAATGTACCCAAAATTTCATATCAAAATAATTTTATTTGGTTTGACATTTTAACAGTCAAGCATCAGTTTGACTAGTACAGCTAACTAGTGTTGAATCTTGAATTAGTGTTTCGATTATTTTAAAAATATTTTTCAACGATCCAACCTTATGGATGTCAATAGATATATATATTAGTGATATAACAATATGTAGTCACTAATAATACTTGTAATTAAAAGAAAAAGAGAAACAATAGGTCATAAATAAATGCTTTTAATAAAAAAGGGCCATGGAAAAATCATTTTAGAGGAGAACTTAGAAATCATATAATCATTAATTAGAATATAATTTATGATGTCTATATCTCACTTGTGTACTTTCTAAATACCTGTTTGTATTAATTTCACCTATAATAACTTACGACCAAATATGTCACATTGGATGAGTTTGAGTCGGAAATGACTTTTTGATCTATGATAATGGTCATTACGGATCAAAAAGGTAATAAATAACTTTTTCATTTTCTTGAGTATTGGTCCCACCCATTTACATGGCAGCAACGTGAATGTTTAATAAAGTTTGATAACCGACCAAGTTTTTGGTTACTTTTAAATCTACAATTCACCTTTGCTTGGTCGCGGTTTTTCCTACTTGGCATGTATGTGCCACATGTCACGGTTGACTAGGATGTCACGCTGGTCCGTGTCAACTTTGGTTTGTTGGTCTTTTTCATGTTTATAGAAAAACAAAGAAATATTTTCATCAATTATATCCGATCACAATGTAACCGACCAACTTCATAAGAAATATTGTTGAAAATGGTCATAAATAGTCTATTTTGATCATTTTTGTATTACACCATTTTATTTTTTGGAAAAACACTAATATATTATTTGAAATTATATAATATAATATATTTGCACTAAGATGTTTTTTTATAAATTACATAATCTGGTTGAAAAAAAATTGTTGTATTTAGTACCAATTCTTTACTCCTATAAATTGTTTAACTTAATTAATTTAGAAATACATATTTCATAAAAAATAAGTAAATTAGTTTTAAAAGTTCAAATTTGAATGATTCATGTAGAACTTTTAAATATTACTCTCTCGGTCCCTTTGAAATATATACAAATGGTTTGGTATTAAGAAATAGTGTAATTTTGAAGAAAAAAAGTAAGAAAATTGAGTAAAGTGATGGTACTCATCAATATTCCTTATAATGAACACTAAAAACTAAAATAATTTTTTTGTTAAATCACGTCAAAACATGGCACATATGGAGAAAAATACAGTGAAGTCGGATTTCAAAAAAAGTTCACCGATTAACGGGAAAAATTAAATAAAAAACGGAGGGAGCATATATATATATAACTAGTGAGTAGTTAATTTCTATATAACAAAATTTTACAATTCTGAGTCACTTTGAACATGTATTGAATTGAGACTGAGAGAGTGGGAAATATGCACGGATTACAAAATTCAATAATTTATCATTTGTAATTGTGTTTTTGGATTACTAAATAAAATAATAAATTTAATAAATATTTTATTTTGATATTTATCATACAACTATAAAAAACAAACAAAAAAGTAATTTTTTGTTTTTAAACCTTACAAAGAATATGAACTAAAAAAAATAATAGACAAATAGAAAAATTACTTGATTGAAGAATATTAGTAAAGAAATTTCTAAGAAATTTCCTACAAATTTCTAATGTTTTATATACCAGCCCCTATATAAACTTAAGGGTGTTGCACATACTCCATAATCCCTAATTCCTTGACGGCCGCCCCAATCTTACCATATTCCACAACTTCAAAATTTAGTATATGACCAACCAATTGAGCTGCAAAGATGGTGAGGAGAGCGGATCAGGGGAAGACATCAGGGTCTTTCTGCTAAAGGTACAACTAATTTCTAATAAATAAGATTTTGATTTGCTTTGTTTTATAGGTTGACACTTTTAATCCTTAAATTTTTTCATATGTGTAACTTTATCAGGGATTGTTCATTATACATCAAAGATGTGGGGAGGTATACATACTAATTCCCTTTTTGATTCTTTTATATTGATTTTTATTTATTTTTATTAAAATAGTGTAATGTTTTGCACAGGAGGTGATAGGAAAGGTCACCCTATCACAGTTGCGGCTAAAGGGAGTTCTGCATAATCTTGCCCCAAAACTCGAAAAAGTGCCGCAGCCATCACAGTTGACCCCACTGTAGCAGCACAATATATCCGTCTGTTTTGCCCCTTCTTCCCATAAACCATGTCTCGTATTAGGTCATCTGATTCGAATAAGGGTGTCATTTGATTGTCCAAGGAGGTCGTAGTCATCCTCTTTGTCACTGTCCTTGTTGTACTAATTTTTTTATTATCTATTATCTTTTATATTCAAGCAATGTAATCGTAGTAACAGGTTTGGAAATAGATAAATTAGTATCATGTTAATTATTATTAATCAAATATTGTTAAATTTGTGAGGATCTATATGCAGATATCTTAAATTGATAATATTAGTTATCTCTTGTATACATTACTCAAAACTACAACAAAGAAGAGTTTATTTCATTTACTTTTATATAAATTATATAGCCATAACATCTTTTTATTGATTATTAACTATAAATTAAATTTTTAAAATTGAAATAAGTAACAATTACTTTATATAGACAAAAGTTTTAAATAATATCTATCCAACATTCCTATCAAGCAAAGTCTATATAATATGTAATATATCAATTGTATAATAATTTCAAACTAATTTTACTTTACTTATAAGTATTGTTTTGTATGTGTTTAAAAGCCTAGCACGTGTGGAGATAAATTTAAAATAAATTTAGTTGGCCAACAATCATCCAAAACAAAAATAAACTCCAAAGAACCCAAAATTTAATATATAAAATAAATTTCTAATCCACAATTAAATTCAAATGTAAACAAAAACAATATGTAATCACAAAGAAATGCTTTTAATGAAAAGAAAATGAGAAAAAAAAATGATAAGTAGTGCACCAATAACATCTAATTATGTAAAAAAAGATTAGAAAAATAAAATTATTAATATTATATAGGGATAAAAAAATATAAATGAATTTGAGGATCTCTTGAACACATTTTCAATTATAATATAATAGGTAATTAAGGTTGTAGGCCATGCGAAAATCCTTTCACACGAGAGTATAAAAATCATATAATCATTAATTAGCTTATAATTCTTCTATGTCATTGTGAAATAATGATGAAAATGCCTATGTCTATAGCATTCTTGGAAAACTCTACACTTTCTTCGAACCACCCCTTTTCTTGATTGACCAATTTATTTATTTATTTTTTTCCAAATTTATAGCAGATTTCATTAAAAACAAATAGACGAACTAAATAATTAGCCTCTTTGTTTCCGGATTGCTTAACTGACTGAATACAAATATTCTGAAAATTAAAAATAAAGATAATGGTTTCTCGAGCGATCCAGCCTGCATCTCCACCGAAAACAGTAGTTTCACAATTGCCCTCACATTAATTCCATGGATCGTACAATGTTCAGAGGACTCAATTGCAAAAACTGAGAGGGCCCTCGTGTTATGAACAAAAATATTTTGTGAGAGGTGAGCACATGCGCTTTTCACTACCGTATCAAAAGCACCCCAACTATCTACCTGCCGGACACCATCTATTTTTGAACAGAATCCAATATTTATTGAAAGGAAGTTAAAAACAAATGATAAAAATGTTGTATGGATGTAGAGAGAGGATGAAGATAGAGATGAAGATGGGTTGAAGGGTGAAGATGGGTAGAAGGGTGAAGATGGGGCGGCCGACTCTCATCGAGAGAGAGGGAGAACTGATTGACCAATTTTTTAATACTATTTTTGACATATAATTCTAAACACTCTTTAGCCTTTCCGGGTTTTTGCATCTTCAAATGCCTTAATTAATAGAAAGAACTTAGGTGTGTGTAATGTACATAATTATAAAATAAAAATAACATACAACAAACTTCTTGGTAACTTCTTCAGCCTATTTCGAATTTTGTGCAAGAATGGCAATACACGTGTATGCCCAACTTCCCATTTTGAACGAATAGTCGCATTCAATATCTTCACTGTTGTATCATTGTGTATACTTTAAAATTAATTTTAATGTAGTCAGTCATAAACACAAAAGCTTCATAATCTATGAGCTAATCTTATTCATATTTTTTACATACATTTTGAAGTTGAATGAGATTTATACGATAAACATATATAAATAATTACTGTCCCACTTGGAATTTGATGCGGCATGGTGTTCTTGGGTTATTTTCCCTAAACTTGCGATCGGAATGTGATCTAGGTCATTTCCATGCCCGGGTCTCTATATTGGTCTTACAAGTGTTTTTGGTAATCTTACGGGTGTTCTGATTGCGTGGAGAAGGTAGACTAGGTGTTCGTAAAATAGCACAAGTTCTTCGACTAAGTCCACGACCACGTCCTATGTCTCTAATTAGCATTTTCCCTGCATACTACAAAGTAATTAGAAAATATTTCCAAGTAATTAGATATCATTCATGCAAGATACTAAATATAACAAAAAAAAACATAATTTCCAAGTCAGATAAATCGTCAAAATAATGAAAAACTAATAAAACAAGATCAAAAACATTGATAAAATTCTACATACTCTCATTTCATATCATACGATTAAACTTAGAAATCTTAATTCGTATTCGTAAATACAACTCATAGAGAACTAACAACATTAAACCCATATCAAATAAAGACGCAAATAAACCCCCCTCTAGCTCTTACGCAAACATAGGTATACATAATCGAAACTTGATGTACATGACACAAAATAACAATACAACTTACTAATTGTATAATTTACATATTTTATTCATATTAAATCATAAAAAATGAACAATAACAACTAATGAAGCTCAAAAAACTAAAGTCTTTGAAGAACATATAACAGTGAGATTTAACTCTTACCAAGTTCATAAAAAATTTATAAAATATAGATGAAAAACACATTCGGTTATTAGTTTACTATAGAGAGCCACGTTTATTCTCTCCTTCTCCATCATACTTATACATATATATGTATAAACATGAATACACCGTACACATAAAAAAATCATATGAACAACACAATTGAAACAAATTAAGACAGCCACATTCATTCTCTCTATATATCACACTCATACCTATAAATATATATATATATAAATAAAAATGCATATATATGTATAAAGAGGAACAAAAGATATACATATAAAGAACACACAAAATAAATTACAAAAGATATACATATAAAGAACACACAAAATAAATTAAATAAGTTAGCAAATATAGGTAATTAGGATAACGCATTAATGTTATATATAGTCTATATGTGGTCTTATCTCTTTCAAATTAGTTGTTGATTAAATGTAATCCAACTAATAAATTTACAGTTTTAGGATAATATTTTTTCAAATCTAACCTAAATAATTGTTCTAATTTATTTACCCAAAAGTAAATGATTATTTAAAGAATACTTATATAGTAATTATTGAACTTTTGTAAAATGGTTTAGAGTTTCATGCAATAAGGGAAAATATAATGGGTTCGTATTAGTTTTCATTCTAGGAAAATAACGACATCATATTTACTATATACACCCTTTTTATCATCTATGCAACTCATGACAGATACTTAATTATTTAATAATGAATAGGAAAGTAGTGTGTTGGTTCAATTAAATGGCGCGTCATTGTTGTACTTCTAAGCATTGCATGTTTATTTATACGCATTTGTATACTTATTTCTTATTTAATTATTAACATATTTAAATTTTGTATAAATTAGTTGTACTTTCTATATATTTACATGTTTACTTAGATGTACTTATATACTTATTACCTATTTTACTAACCTACTTTAATATTACACATTAATAAAATATTAATCAGATATTCATATTTATGATTAAACGAACATAAAACTAGTATATTCTCATTATTGGTTTTCTTGAGCTTTCTAGGACTTACTTACAGTTTCTCATGTTAGCTTTAATGTTGATATATCATAGAAATCCTTTAGAAAATTACTCCATTCACCACTTGATTAATAAAAAAGAGAGTCTTCTTAACTGTTAGTGGATTTCCCTTCAAAGTCTTAGTTATTACGGTAAGATAACATGTATGGTTCTTTGTATCCATATTCCATAATCTTTCAAAAATCTTGAGATTCTTACAATACCGAAATCGATTTTCTTGTTTGTCTCCATGCCGACGCACATTAGCAACTTAAATTTTTTATTAGCTCTAATCTCATTAATAATAATGGCTCTCGTTCATAAAAATTATCTAATCATGTAAATGTATTTGTTACATTGACACACACTAGAAAGACCCTACCTTTGTTTGAATACTCAATTGATTACAATTATTTCCGGTCATACCAGAAAATTTTGATCGCAACATATTTTTGTGATAGTCATCTCTAAATCACAAAATCTATAATACCACTTTCTAAGAATATAAATGTATAATAAATTGGTTGAGATTACGGGAAAGAGTTTTTTTTAAGTAATTCCATACAACTTACTCACACAAAATATATACATAAAACTTGCAACTGCAATGAAATATTTTGATCATTTTCTTTGAATACAAAACTTAGAAGATTGTCATATTTATGCGGCTAGGTCTACATGGAATTTACAAGAATATTCGCACCTAAGTTAATATGTAATTGAATAAGTACATGATTTAATCACATATAGAAATGCAAAATTATGAACTCGAAGACTATTCTATTTTCATAAAAAAGCAAATTAAAGTGTATCTTAGCTTGTTTTAAAACAACATACATTTATAATCTTCATATGTACTACCTTTAGTTAGCAAGGAGAGATTCTTTAAAAAAATTGGATGAAATTTTCCGCATTGAATTTTTTGGCTCTCCTAAATTCATTCGATTTTGGTCAAATTTATTATTTGGAAATGGCATGAAATTTCCTATAACTTTTAAAACTTTTGGGGCAAAAGTTGGTGAAAATTCCCCTCTATTTTGAAATTTATATTTCTACACAAATCCGTTTGTATGTATCTAATTTGGCCACATTCAATTGTATTTAGTATATTCAAAATTTTTAATAATTTATTTAAACTATTTAAATATTAGTGAATATTTTAAAAAATATGTATACACACAATAATAACATTCATCCCAACTACAAGTTTATATGGTATAAAAATATATGTGATGAAAGAACTTTTATTTAAATTTTATGATACTTCCGTGAAATTTAAATATATATTTATAAAAAAAAGTTTAAAAAATTATGAAAGAATTATCGCGTTCCAAGTCGACTGACTACATTCACTATAATTTTTGACAAAATATTAGTGAGCTAATAATTAACTTGTTTTTCGAATCTCTACATTAGAGTAGGTAATATGATTACATGGGGTTATAAATTTAAATTTTAGGGTATCGATTAGGGTTTTAGTTTTTAATTTATATCTCATTTATTTTGAGTAATCTATTACGGATGTGATTATTCGATTATTTTACAAATTCGAATTTAGGGGTTGAGATTCTTACCATAGAGTGTTCCTACTATTTAGAATAATATTAGACCATCCAACCACATGGATGTTAAAATGGTTACAAGAAAATGTTATATGCAAATTTTAACAATTTTTAATCATTAGACCTCGATTATTTTAACAAATAAGGTATTCATTAACTTAACTAAATATTTCACCACACAATCTTTTTCGTGGAATTTATGCTCAAATTGACCAACTTCATGATTTTAAATTTTTTATTAAAAATAACAAGTTGTTAATATAATTTATTATATTTTTAATATTATATATTTGTAAGAAAAAAGTTAATTAATTACAATTTTAATTTTCTAGAAATTATAAGAAAGCATAAGAAAAATATTAATCGACACTCCTAAATTCGAACGGTTACAGTTGAATTTAGTGCCACTTCTGTAGTCCCCTTGCATTAGATCTAACACCCCAAATTTAACCCCTAAAACACTCATCCAATGGTTGAATTTACATTTAATAAAACCAAATTATAAGTAAAAAAACAAAAAATGATAAAATAAATTTTTTAACCCAAAGCCCTCCTTTACACTCACGTAAACCCACCCTTGTCTTTTTCTCTCTCCCCCTCTATTTCTATTTGTGTCCCTCCCACCATCTTACTCTCCCTCCTGAAGGTAATAATTCGGTAGAGAGCTAGGGTAGATAATTTTTCAAAATTTCCATTTTCTTGATTTAATTCGAATTAGACTTTTTACTTTAGGTTGTTTATTGATGTGTTTTGAAGTTACGAATCGATAGATCATTAACATCAGCGTGTAGATAATTTTTTCATGATTTATGATTGACTGTGTTGCTCGATTTACATGCTTGGTATGTGGTGGGGAAATTGTTTATATTAAGGTTTTTTTAGTTTGGTGAATTTTTTGTTAATGTTGTTTTTTTCTTTACAGACGTTCAATTGATTTTGACCGGAATCGGTTAAATGCTAGTTATTTGTAAGTTTGGATATGAATATGAGATTGTTGGGTCAATTTTGAGTGTATTAAATTGAAAAATTGGACTAAAAACTGAGCTTTTTTGGAGAAATTAAAGCTGCTGGAATATGACTGGACCTGGGTAAACTCACTAGAATCTGGAAATTTTCCAATTTCCAGCGAGAGATTTGTCTCTTAAAACTGGTGTTTGTTAATTCAACCGAAGGTGGTGAAATTTAGATTCGCATCTTTGACCATATACGGTCAATTTAATTTTAGGCAGACATTTTAAATTTATTCAAAATATTTAATAGTTTGGGGGGATTTCAATTTTTTGGTGAAAAGTCAAATTCGACTACCTTGGTCAAATTTGGCCAGTTGAATTTAAGCGGTTTTTTTTAAATGGTCAAAACTAGCTGGTCCAATTTACTTTAAAAATGACTGACTTACTAAATATTCCTCCCGTATCATGACCGATCCAGAAACTAAAAGATACGACCGTGTCCTGACATATTTAGGTAAATGCGAGGACTTTTGGCCGGTCGTATTTACCTGTTTTTCTTATAGTGATAGCTCATCTAAATATGAGGGGTTTGTTAAAATGACGTAATATATAAGTTGATCCACATGTTAAATGACTTAATCAAGGAAAAGATGGGATCTAA
>NW_027418687.1:0-49757 GCF_009905375.1 Apium graveolens
TGGCCATGATATAAGTCTCTAGTTCGTATCGAAATATTACACATATTGTTTCCAATGTTAGGCATCCGTCCTTGACGCTGATTCGTCTAAACTGTCATCAGCCAGTGAATACAGCACTTGTGTGAGATAGGAAGACTAGATCTAGTCAGTGTTGAGTTTGATTCATGGAAAAGAACTCTTGATTTAATGCTCAGTATGTCGCTAAGTTGTGAGCCTATTTTAATTATTGAGGTAGATCCACGTAGAGAATCAATTTTAACGGCATAGTGCTCAGTGCATACATTATGTTCAAGACAAACTCAATAATTCTAATGTGAAAGTATATTATCTATACGGCATATCTATGTTGTTGCGATTTAGCCATAATAAGGAAATGGTACTGTATATATATGTCACCTGGTTGACTACGAAAGTAACCATTTTTGGTCTAGTTCGGTCTCTGTGAGTGTGCGGAGTATAACAGGGGAAATGGTAAATCTTTCAAGTGATCACCAGAGGATAGATCAAAACAGAATCACAGGTTCCTGCATCGAATATAGTTTACTATTTTACTTCTTTTAACCCAGAAAGCACTACAAGTCTACAACTTTATAGCTGATATATACCTTGATCAGATTTCTGATTCTGAACAGGTTTGCTTATAGGCTCAGCAATATCCCTTTTTATTTTCACCTTGCATGTAAGAAGCATCTATAGTCTGTATTCCATCTGCTACACAGCTATCAACAAACAAAAAACCAAAAGCATAAACTTTCAAGAAATGCAATGCATGAATCCAATATTATGCTAGAAAAGATAAACGTCACCAACCTTAGAGCTGACACTGCTCTTGGAACGCCACAGTACTCTTTGAAACTGTGGAGTACCTTAGATTGTGACAAGTAAAGACCTGCGTCAAGGCCAGGTACATAAAGCATAACAACTTTGCGAATCAGGGGTTTGTTCTGCATATCGGAAGACAACTCAGCATTACACACACCAAAAATATTGAATATGATATGCAAGTGCCAATCTGGAAAAAAAATCCTTCTTAAACAAAGAAATGGTAATATTGAACTATATTAGCTGATTTGTTATTTATTGATATTTTCCCACAAGACTGTTCTTCACAATTCAAATTATTTTGTATTCTCTAAGCAACACAAACAAAAACAAATAAATACAAATCTACCAGATAAATCACTACAAGAAAATCAGTAGCTAATTACAGTACAATTTACAAAATCCACCCAAATATATATACAAAGAGAGGGAAAGAGAGGGGAAGGAGAGAGGGAGAGAGAGATATATGAGCATAGAGAGAGGAGAGAGATATGCATACCAGGAAGAGAGAGAGAGAGAGAAGAAAGAGAGAGAGAGAGACGCCTTCCTTGAATCCAAAAATAAGCCCCAAAGCCCTAGTTTTGAAGACGGACTAAAACCCCAAATTGAAGTCGAATTTAATCCTAAACGAAACCTAACTAAAGCCCCAGTGAAAGAAGCATACGAATCAACCAAAGGAGGCTAGAAATAAAGTAAACATTTATGTATATATAGATTTTGCATAACCAGGAGAGGAGGGAGGGAGAAAGAGAAAGAGTGAAGGGGGAGAGAGAAGCAAGAAAGAGAAAATGAAAATAAATTCAGATCTGAAGCAATTAGATTATTACACTGTCCTGTTTCTCAAAAGGCGTGGTGTTTTATTTTGGAAAAATCAGAAATAAAGGTCCATTTGCCCCTTTAATTTTCACTTATGTTTCAATAAATTTTTTATTAAAATTTAAGTAGATTAAATATTGATAATTATTTTAAATATAAATAAATATATTTGGCTTTAATTTGGCTTGTCATTTTAACAGTCAAACTCGAGTTTGACTGTTACAACTAACTACTGTTTACTTTGAATTTTGTTTCGATTATTTTAAAAATATTTCTCAACAATCCAACCGTATGGATGTCAATAGATATATATATTAGTGATATAACCAAAATTTCATATCAAAATAATTTTATTTGGTTTGACATTTTAACAGTCAAACATGATTTTGACTAATACATCTAATTAGTGTTTACTTTTGAATTTGTGTACATTTTTTTAAAATAATTTTTCAATGATCCAACCATATGGATGTCAATATATAATATATATATATTATAAATATAACCAAAATTTCATATCAAAATAATTTTATTTGGTTTGACCTTTTAACAGTCAAGCATTAGTTTGACTAGTACAGCTAACTAGTGTTGAATCTTGAATTAAGATTTCGATTATTTTAAAAAATTTTTCAACGATCCAACGGTATGGATGTCAATAGATAAATATATTAGTGATATAACCAAAATTGCATATCAAAATAATTTTATTTGGTTTGACATTTTAACAGTCAAGTATCAGTTCGACTAGTACAACTAACTAGTGTTGAATCCTCAATTAGTGTTACGATTATTTTAAAAATATTTTTCAATAATCCAACCGTATGGATGTCAATAGATAAATAATTAGTGATATAACCAAAATTTTATATCAAAATAATTTTATTTGGTTTGCCATTTTAACAGTCAAGCATCAGTTCGACTAGTACAGCTAACTAGTGTTGAATCCTGAATTAGTGTTACGATTATTTTAAAATATTTTTCAATAATCCAACCATATGGATGTCAATAGATATATATATTAGTGATGTACCCAAAATTTCATATCAAAATAATTTTATTTGGTTTGACATTTTAACAGTCAAGCATCAGTTTGACTAGTACAACTAACTAGTGTTGAATCCTGAATTAGTGTTACGATTATTTTAAAAATATTTTTCAATAATCCAACCGTATAGATGTCAATAGATAAATATATTAGTGATATACCAAAATTTTATATCAAAATAATTTTATTTGGTTTGAAAATATTTTTCAATAATCCAACCGTATGGATGTCAATAGATATATATTAGTGATGTACCCAAAATTTCATATCAAAATAATTTTATTTGGTTTGACATTTTAACAGTAAGCATCAGTTTGACTAGTACAGCTAACTAGTGTTGAATCTTGAATTAGTGTTTCGATTATTTCAAAAATATTTTTCAACGATCCAACCGTATGGATGTAAAGAGATATTATATATATATTATTGATATAACAATATGTAGTCACTAATAATACTTGTAATTAAAAGAAAAGAGAAACAATAGGTCATAAATAAATGCTTTTAATAAAAAGGGCCAAAAACAATATAAATGAATTTTATAATCTTTTGAGCATATTTTGTGATTATAATATAATAGGTAATTAAATTGGAGGCCATGGAAAAATCATTTTAGAGGAGAACTTAGAAATCATATAATCATTAATTAGAATATAACTTATGATGTCTATATCTCACTTGTGTACTTTCTAAATACCTGTTTGTATTAATTTCACCTATATTAACTTACGACCAAATATGTCACATTGGATGAGTCTGAGTCGGAAATGACTTTTCGATCTATGATAATGGTCATTACGGATCAAAAAGGTAATAAATAACTTTTTCATTTTCTTGAGTATTGGTCCCACCCCATTTACATGGCAGCAACGTGAATGTTTAATAAAGTTTGATAACCGACCAAGTTTTTGGTTACTTTTAAATCTACAATTCACCTTTGCTTGGTCCCGGTTTTTCCTACTTGGCATGTATGTGCCACATGTCACGGTTGACTAGGATGTCACGGTGGTCCGTGTCAACTTTGGTTTGTTGGTCTTTTTCATGTTTATAGACAAACAAAGAATATTTTCATCAATTATATCCGATCACAATGTAACCGACCAACTTCATAAGAAATATTGTTGAAAATGGTCATAAATAGTCTATTTTGATCATTTTTGTATTACACCATTTTATTTTTTGGAAAAACACTAATATATTATTTGAAATTATATAATATAATATATTTGCACTAAGATGTTTTTTTATAAATTACATAATGTGGTTGAAAAAAAATTGTTGTATTTAGTACCAATTCTTTACTCCTATAAATTGTTTAACTTAATTAATTTAGAAATACATATTTCATAAAAAATAAGTAAATTAGTTTTAAAAGTTCAAATTTGAATGATTCATGTAGAACTTTTAAATATTACTCTCTCGGTCCCTTTGAAATATATACAAATGGTTTGGTATTAAGAAATAGTGTAATTTTGAAGAAAAAAAGTAAGAAATTGAGTAAAGTGATGGTACTCATCAATATTATATATATATATATATATGGGGCTACTCTAATACAAACCTCCTTATAATGAAAACTAAAAACTAAAATAATTTTTTTGTTAAATCACGTCAAAACATGGCACATATGAAGAAAAATACAGTGAAGTCGGATTTCAAAAAAAGTTCACCGATTAACGGGAAAAATTAAATAAAAAACGGAGGGGAAAAACTAGAATTATGTGTAGGAGGGAGCATATATATCGTGTGTACTACATCTAGGGGGCCCTTGGATTAGATTGATCTAAGGGCTGATATTAGTTTCTAGTTTTTATTTTAATTTTAGTATCTATTTGATTATTTGTATATATATATATATATATATAACTAGTGAGTAGTTAATTTCTATATAACAAAATTTTACAATTCTGAGTCACTTTGAAAATTTATAGAATTGAGACGGAGAGAGTGGGAAATATGCACCAATTACAAAATTCAAAAAATTTATCATTTGCAATTGTGTTTTTGGATTACTAAATAAAATAATAAATTTAATAAATATTTTATTTGATATTATCATTACAACTATAAAAAACAAACAAAAAGTTATTTCTTTGTTTCTAAACCTTACAAAGAATATGAACTAAAAAAAATAATAGAGAAATATAAAAATTACTTGATTGAAGAATATTTAGGTAAGAAATTTCTGACAAATTCCTAGACATTTCTAATGTTTTATATACCATTGCCTACAACAAATCTGGCCATTTCACTACAACAAATCTGGCAATTTACGATGGTGTTTTTGAACTGAAATCGTCGTAAGCCATTTACGACGGAAAAAATCGCGTTTTTGGTCGAGTAGTGTAAGTTCGTTTTTCGTCTCAAGATAAAATTGCGTCACCAAGTTAGGAAGTAGGAGCCCACATACTGAATAAAATAATAAATCTACTTACGACGGAATTTATCGTCGTAAGATACCAGAATACGACGAACAATAACGTCGTAAGTTATGTACTTACGACAGAAAAACGTCGGATATTACTTTACGGGACCCACTTTTAATAAGATAAAACATAATTTACGACGGAAAAAAGCATCGTAAGTTAGAAATTTCCGACAGAAAAATCGTCCTATTTTAGAAGGTGGGGCCTACAAGCTTGAAAATGAAAATTCAAAAAAAAATTAAATATGAAAATATATACATTACGACGGAATGTTTGAACGGAATGTTTGAAGAACAACCGTCGTAAGTTTGTTTTTCCAGAATAACCAAATACTAATTTTTCAGTATCCAACCATTTTCGGCTTCCAATTTAAATTCTAAACCTAAACCTGCCAAAATTTTATACAATCGCAAACTCAAATTAAACTCTAAAACTGCCAAAAGACAATCAACATTTATTAAAACAAAATACACAATTATCATTGTATTAAGTTTTATCAATAATTCTAAATCAAACACATTACATAATTACATTCTTTACGTCTAACTTAGAAGTAAACTTATATTATGAATGCCATGCTCTTAAATTAGGCGCCTAGGGAAATATCCCTGTTGTCTCTACTTCAATATAGCTGATGAACTTGTCATGAAATCGAAACCTGAAATCAGTGGCAATTGGACCTGTGCACCGAAAGAACACACACTTAGAGCACGAGAAATAATAAACGATAACATTCTATTGCTAGACACCAAATCTAACACAAGTAGTGACAAAAATATGTCATTTGTCTTCAGTAAACTGCAGTTTATACAAATATAGAAAAAACATAAAGTTAAGTTAAAAAAAATAATAAATCTTTGTATCATGACTAAATAAGTACTGAAAATCATGTTCATGTATGAGAACCATTTATAATTGGGTCAATCTATCAAATACTGCAATATGCAGAGAATTAAAAATCACACAAACACCAGAAACATATTCTTTGGACCCTAATGCTTACTACTGTAAAATTAAACTTTGAACTATTTAACTATATATTTCTGTCAAACTAGCCCTATTACCTGACTATTTGGAAATTAAATACACATTTCGAAAGCAACTTCAGTTCTCACCAAGTTGGTACAAGCAGGGTACCATTATTGTAAAGCATTTGATTTAGAGCATAGTGAACTTATAATAAATCATTGACATGCAGTGTACAAAGAGAATATACTAATTGACTCAACTACTTGACTAAAAAAGCAGACATATATTTAGCACAGGAAACTTCATACATAAACAAATTTAGGAAAATACCTGAAGAGCCAATATTTTATCTAAATTTGAAGAATCCACACCATGCAACTGGGAAATTTGACTGTTTACTTGCAATGAGATGCAAGAATCTCCAAAACAACTTTAATTTTGAAGAAAATATAGTCACTCTGCAAAATTGACGACTTTTCAGGTTGAGATTAACTAGAAGGTTTATCAACTTGGTTATTAGATAGATACCTTCTTAGGGTAGCTTTGGAGAACACAAGATCAGGAGCAAGTTGCTAACATTGTTCGCACATTGTGACAATTGCATCTTTAGGTGGATGAACTCTGTTCTAATCTGGCTTATTTTAGTAACATCGTTATTTATGACATCTTGGTCATTATGTATTTAAATGTAAGATCATTTTCTTTTACATGTACACTCAGTATATATTGAACACAACACATGGGGCAATATTATATACATATATTAACTAAAGATACTACAACTAGAATAGATATACAAGTTAATGATCCACAATCAATTATAAAATAATAAGTTCCTATAACAAAATAAAAACTATCTACTTAGTAAAAAGAAAAAAAACAACTTACAGGAAACTAACATTCCAGGGATATTGAAGATTAAATTTACCATTTCTTGTTATCAAGAACTGTTAATCAACAGGCAAGTATGACTTCCTCTTGCTTGGTTCACCAGATTTCCTGCCAATCAATAGAACAAGTTTTTTTAAGAACTTTCCACCTAAACCAAGCAAAACGAACAGATAAAAAGCAATACATTTTTACCATATCCTTCACTACAACCCTATTAATCAATAGATGTACGGACTATACAGTCACATATACTGCTATAGCATATGCAATAGAGACACTGTCATTATCCCATCAAAATTCAATCCGCAATATCAATAACTAACAAGTCTAACTAAGAAAATCCGATCTGGAACTATACAGTTAATTGATTAGAAGAACAAAGTTTTTTTATGTAGCCATTCTTACATTGCTAATATATCGAATTTGAATGTGATCAATTTATTTGGATCTAATTCATTCTTGTTCACTGAATTATATAACAAATTAATTGTCTACTGGTTCAGTGTCAGTGTTTTTGGGGTTTCTGCCAACTCAATGCAGTGTTCTTATGGTCAAAGGGGAAATAGTGTACCAACTATTCTACTTACGATGAAAAAGCGTTTGTATTCAGGAGGAGGCCTTCAGGTACAATCTTCCCAAAATAAACTGATCTATAGTTGGTTTGATTATGATATGATTTTGAACGGTGTATAACATGTGATTTGCTCGAAGGCAGAAAAAAATTTCCGGATTAATGCAGAGAATACAGAAGAGGAAAGTGTTAGAAACCATCTGAACAGAGGTGTAGTAGCGCGTGGTATTGATGTACATTGTCTGGCAGGCTTAATTAAAGTATTCAGCACATTATGTTAATATCCAGTTGGCCATGATATAAGTCTCTAGTTCAGTATCGAAATATTACACATATTGTTTCTAATGTTAGGCATCCGTCCTTGACCTGATTCGTCTAAACTGTCATCAGCCAGTGAATACAGCACTTGTGTGAGATAGGAAGACTAGATGCTAGTCAGTGTTGAGTTTGATTCATGGAAAAGAACTCTTGATTTAATGCTCAGCATGTCGCTAAGTTGTGAGCCTATTTTAATTATTGAGGTAGGATCCACGTAGAGAATCAATTTATAAGCGCGGCATAGTGCTCAGTGCATACATTCTGTTCAAGACAAACTCAATAATTCTAATGTGAAAGTATATTATATATACTGCATATCTATGTTGTTGCGATTTAGCCATAATAAGGAAATGGTATACTGTATATATATTGTCACCTGGTTGATTACGAAAGTAACCATTTTGGTCTAGTTCGGTCTCTGTGAGTGTGTAATATAACAGGGGAAATGGTAAATCTTTCAAGTGATCACCAGAGGATAGATCAAAACAGAATCACAGGTTCCTGTATCGAATATAGTTTACTATTTTACTTCTTTTAACCCAGAAAGCACTACAAGTCTACAACTTTATAGCTGATATATACCTTGATCAGATTTCTGATTCTGAACAGGTTTGCTTATAGGCTCAGCAATATCCCTTTTTATTTTCACCTTGCATGTAAGAAGAGCATCTATAGTCTGTATTCCATCTGCTACATAGCTATCAACAAACAAAAAACCAAAAGCATAAACTTTCTAGAAATGCAATACATGGATCCAATATTATGCTAGAAAAGATAAACGTCACCAACCTTAGAGCTGACACTGCTCTTGGAACGCCACAGTACTCTTTGAAACTGTGGAGTACCTTAGATTGTGACAAGTAAAGACCTGCGTCAAGGCCAGGTACATAAAGCATAACAACTTTGCGAATCAGGGGTTTGTTCTGCATATCGGAAGACAACTCAGCATTACACACACCAAAAATATTGAATATGATATGCAAGTGCCAATCTGGAAAAAAAAAAATCCTTCTTAAACAAAGAAATGGTAATATTGAACTATATTAGCTGATTTGTTATTTATTGATATTTTCCCACAAGACTGTTCTTCACAATTCAAATTATTTTGTATTCTCTAAGCAACACAAACAAAAACAAATAAATACAAATCTACCAGATAAATCACTACAAGAAAATCAGTAGCTAATTACAGTACAATTTACAAAATCCACGCAAATATATATACAAAGAGAGGGAAAGAGAGGCGGAAGGAGAGAGGGAGAGAGAGATATATGAGCATAGAGAGAGGGGAGAGAGATATGCATACCAGGAAGAGAGAGAGAGAGAAAGAGAGAGAGACGCCTTCCTTGAATCCAAAAATAAGCCCCAAAGCCCTAGTTTTGAAGACGGACTAAAACCCCAAATTGAAGTCGAATTTAAACCCTAAACGAAACCATAACTAAAGCCCCAGTGAAAGAAGCATACGAATCAACCAAAGGAGGCTAGAAATAAAGTAAACATTTATGTATATATAGATTTTGCATAACCAGGAGAGGAGGGAGGGAGAAAGAGAGGGGAAGAGTGAAGGGGAGAGAGAGAAGCAAGAAAGAGAAAATGAAAATAAATTCAGATCTGAAGCAATTAGATTATTACACTGTCCTGTTTCTCAAAAGGCGTATTGTTTTATTTTGGAAAAATCAGAAATAAAGGTCCATTTGCCCCTTTAATTTTCACTTATGTTTCAATAAATTTTTTATTAAAATTTAAGTAGATTAAATATTGATAATTATTTTAAATATAAATAAATATATTTGGCTTTAATTTGGCTTGTCATTTTAACAGTCAAACTCGAGTTTGACTAGTACAACTAACTACTGTTTACTTCTGAATTGTGTTTCGATTATTTTAAAAATATTTCTCAACAATCCAACCGTATGGATGTCAATAAATATATATATTAGTGATATAACCAAAATTTCATATCAAAATAATTTTATTTGGTTTGACATTTTAACAGTCAAACATGATTTTGACTAATACGTCTAATTAGTAGTTTACTTTTGAATTTGTGTTATATTTATTTTAAAATATTTTCAACGATCCAACCATATGGATGTCAATATATATATATATATATATTAGTGATATAACCAAAATTTCATATCAAAATAATTTTATTGGGTTTGACCTTTAACAGTCAAGCATCAGTTTGACTAGTACAGCTAACTAGTGTTGAATCTTGAATTAAGGTTTCGATTATTTTAAAAATATTTTTCAACGATCCAACGGTATGGATGTCAATAGATAATATATTAGTGATATAACCAAAATTGCATATCAAAATAATTTTATTTGGTTTGACATTTTAACAGTCAAGTATCAGTTCGACTAGTACAAACTAACTAGTGTTGAATCCTCAATTAGTGTTACGATTATTTTTAAAAATATTTTTCAATAATCCAACCGTATGGATGTCAATAGATAAATATATTAGTGATATAACCAAAATTATATAACAAAATAATTTTATTGGTTTGCCATTTTAACAGTCAAGCATCAGTCGACTAGTACAGCTAACTAGTGTTGAATCCTGAATTAGTGTTACGATTATTTTAAAAATATTTTTTCAATAATCCACCGTATGGATGTCAATAGATATATATATATTAGTGATGTACCACCAAATTTCATATCAAAATAAGGTTATTTGGTTTGAACATTTTAGCAGTCAAGCATCAGTTTGACTAGTACAACTAACTAGTGTTGAATCCTGAATTAGTGTTACGATTATTTTAAAAATATTTTTCAATAATCCAACCGTATAGATGTCCAATAGATAAATATATTAGTGATATAACCAAAATTTTATATCAAAATAATTTTATTTGGTTTGCCATTTTAACCGTCAAGCATCAGTTCGACTAGTACAGCTAACTAGTGTGAATCCTGAATTAGGTTACGATATTTTAAAAATATTTTTTCAATAATCCAACGTATGGATGTCAATAGATATATATATCTATATTGATGTACCAAAATTTCATATCAAATAATTTTATTTGGTTTGACATTTTAACAGTCCAAGCATCAGTTTGACTAGTACAGCTAACTAGTGTGAATCTTGAATTAGTGTTTCGTATTATTTTAAAAATATTTTTCAACGATCCAACCTATGGATGTCAATAGATATAATATTAGTGATAGAACAATATGTAGTCACTAATAATACTTGTAATTAAAAGAAAAAGAGAAACAATAGGTCATAAATAAATGCTTTTTAATAAAAAGGGCCAAAAACAATATAAATGAATTTATAATCTTTTGAGCATATTTTGTGAGTATAATATATAGGTAATTAAGGTTGGCGGCCATGGAAAAATCATTTTAGAGGAGAACTAGAAATCATATAATCATTAATTAGAATATAATTATGATGTCTATATCTCACTTGTGTACTTTCTAATACCTGTTTTATATTAATTTCACCTATAATAACTTCCGACCAATATGTCACCTTGGATGAGTTTTGAGTCGGAAAATGACTTTTCGATCTATGATAATGGTCATTACGGATCAAAAAGGTAATAAATAACTTTTTCATTTTCTTGAGTATTGGTCCCACCCATTTACATGGCAGCAACGTGAATGTTTAATAAAGTTTGATAACCGACCAAGTTTTTGGTTACTTTTAAATCTACAATTCACCTTTGCTTGGTCCCGGTTTTTCCTACTTGGCATGTATGTGCCACATGTCACGGTTGACTAGGATGTCACGGTGGTGCGTGTCAACTTTGGTTTGTTGGTCTTTTTCATGTTTATAGACAAACAAAGAAATATTTTCATCAATTATATCCGATCACAATGTAACCGACTAACTTCATAAGAAATATTGTTGAAAATGGTCATAAATAGTCTATTTTCATCATTTTTGTATTACACCATTTTATTTTTGGAAAAACTAATATATTATTTGAAATTATATAATATAATATATTTGCATTAAGATGTTTTTTTAAATTACATAATCTGGTTGAAAAAAAATTGTTGTATTTAGTACCAATTCTTTACTCCTATAAATTGTTTAACTTAATTAATTTAGAAATACATATTTCATAAAAAATAAGTAAATTAGTTTTAAAAGTTCAAATTTGAATGATTCATGTAGAACTTTTAAATATTACTCTCTCGGTCCCTTTGAAATATATACAAATGGTTTGGTATTAAGAAATAGTGTAATTTTGAAGAAAAAAAGTAAGAAAATTGAGTAAAGTGATGGTACTCATCACATATATATATATATATATATATATAGGGGGCTACTCTAATACAAACCTCCTTATAATGAAAACTAAAAACTAAATAATTTTTTTGTTAAATCACGTCAAAACATGGCACATATGGAGAAAAATACAGTGAAGTCGGATTTCAAAAAAGTTCCCCGATTAACGCGGAAAAAATAAATAAAAAACGGAGGGAGCATATATATATATAACTAGTGAGTAGTTAATTTCTATATAAAAAATTTTACAATTCTGAGTCACTTTGAAAATGTATTGAATTGAGACTGCGAGCGTGGGAAATATGCACGGATTACAAAATTCAATAATTTATCATTTGTAATTGTGTTTTTGGATTACTAAATAAAATAATAAATTTAATAAATATTTTATTTTGATATTTATCATACAACTATAAAAAACAAACAAAAAAGTAATTTTTTGTTTTTTAAACCTTACAAAGAATATGAACTAAAAAAAATATAGACAAATAGAAAATTACTTGATTGAAGAAATTAGTAAAGAAATTTCTAAGAAATTTCCTACAATTTCTAATGTTTTATATACCAGCCCCTATATAAACTTAAGGGTGTTGCACATACTCCATAATCCTAATTCCTTGACGGCCGCCCCAATTCTTACCATATTCCACAACTCAAAATTTAGTATATGACCAACCAATTGAGCTTGCAAAGATGGTGAGGAGAGCGGATCAGGGGAAGGACATCAGGGTCTTTGTGCTAAAGGTACAACTAATTTTAATAAATAAGATTTTTGATTTGCTTTGTTTATAGGTGACACTTTTAATCCTTAAATTTTTTTCATATGTGTAACTTTATCAGGGATTGTTCATTATACATCAAAGATGTGGGGAGGTATACATACTAATTCCCTTTTTAATTCTTTTATATTGATTTTTATTTATTTTATTAAAATAGTGTAATGTTTGCACAGGAGGTGATAGGAAAGGTCACCCTATCACAGTCGCGGCTAAAGGGAGTTCTGCATAATCTTGCCCCAAAACTCGAAAAAGTGCGGCAGCCATCACAGTTGACCCCACTGTAGCAGCACAATATATCCGTCTGTTTTGCCTCTTCTTCCCATAAACCATGTCTCGTATTAGGTCATCTGATTCGAATGAGGGTGTCATTTGATTGTCCAAGGAGGTCGTAGTCATCCTCTTTGTCACTGTCCTTGTTGTACTAATTTTTTATTATCTATTATCTTTTAAATTCAAGCAATGTAATCGTAGTAACCGGTTTGGAAATAATAGATAAATTAGTATCATGTTAATTATTATTAATCAAATATTGTTAAATTTGTGAGGATCTATATGCAGATATCTTAAATTGATAATATTAGTTATCTCTTGTATACATTACTCAAAACTACAACAAAGAAGAGTTTATTTCATTTACTTTTATATAATTATATAGCCATAACATCTTTTTATTGATTATTAACTATAAATTAAATTTTTAAAATTGAAATAAGTAACAATTACTTTATATAGACAAAAGTTTTAAATAATATCTATCCAACATTCCTATCAAGCAAAGTCTATATAATATGTAATATATCCATTGTATAATAATTTCAAACTAATTTTACTTACTTATAAGTATTGTTTTGTATGTGTTTTAAAAGCCTAGCACGTGTGGAGATAAATTTAAAATAAATTTAGTTGGCCAACAATCATCCAAAACAAAAATAAACTCCAAAGAACCCAAAATTTAATATATAAAATAAATTTCTAATCCACAATTAAATTCAAATGTAAACAAAAACAATATGTAATCACAAAGAAATGCTTTAATGAAAGAAAAATGAGAAAAAAAATGATAAGTAGTGCACCAATACATCTAATTATGTAAAAAAAGATTAAGGTTGTAGGCCATGCGAAAATTCCTTTCACACGAGAGTATAAAAATCATATAATCATTAATTACCTTATAATTCTTCTATGTCATTGTGAAATAATGATGAAAAATGCCTATGTCTATAGCATTCTTGGAAAACTCTACACTTTCTTCGAACCACCCCTTTTCTTGATTGACCAATTTATTTATTTATTTTTTTCCAAATTTATAGCAGATTTCATAAAAACATGAAAAAAATTCAATCGGTACAAACCCCCAAATTCATCATGCAACCAGGTTGAAAAAACAAATAGACGAACTAAATAATTAGCCTCTTTGTTTCCGGATTGCTTAACTGACTGAATACAAATATTCTGAAAATTAAAAATAAAGATAATGGTTTCTCGAGCGATCCAGCCTGCATCTCCACCGAAAACAGTAGTTTCACAATTGCCCTCACATTAATTCCATGGATCGTACAATGTTCAGAGGACTCAATTGCAAAAACTGAGAGGGCCCTCGTGTTATGAACAAAAATATTTTGTGAGAGGTGAGCACATGCGCTTTTCACTACCGTATCAAAAGCACCCCAACTATCTACCTGCCGGACACCATCTATTTTTGAACAGAATCCAATATTTATTGAAAGGAAGTTAAAAACAAATGATAAAATGTTGTATGGATGTAGAGAGAGGATGAAGATAGAGATGAAGATGGGTTGAAGGGTGAAGATGGGTAGAAGGGTGAAGATGGGGCGGCCGACTCTCATCGAGAGAGAGGGAGAACTGATTGACCAATTTTTTAATACTATTTTTGACATATAATTCTAAACACTCTTTAGCCTTTCCGGGTTTTTGCATCTTCAAATGCCTTAATTAATAGAAAGAACTTAGGTGTGTGTAATGTACATAATTATAAAAATAAAAATAACATACAACAAACTTCTTGGTACCTTCTTCAGCCTATTTCGAATTTTGTGCAAGAATGGCAATACACGTGTATGCCCAACTTCCCATTTTGAACGAATAGTCGCATTCAATATCTTCACTGTTGTATCATTGTGTATACTTTAAAATTAATTTTAATGTAGTCAGTCATAAATACAAAAGCTTCATAATCTATGAGCTAATCTTATTCATATTTTTCACATACATTTTGAAGTTGAATGAGATTTATACGATAAGCCTATATAAATAATTACTGTCCCACTTGGAATTTGATGCGGCATGGTGTTCTTGGGTTATTTTCCCTAAACTTGCGATCGGAATGTGATCTAGGTCATTTCCATGCCCGGGTCTCTATATTGGTCTTACAAGTATTTTTGGTAATCTTACGGGTGTTCTGATTGCGTGGAGAAGGTAGACTAGGTGTTCGTAAAATAGCACAAGTTCTTCGACTAAGTCCACGACCACGTCCCATGTCTCTAATTAGCATTTTCCCTGCATACTACAAAGTAATTAGAAAATATTTCCAAGTAATTAGATATCATTCATGCAAGATACTAAATATAACAAAAAAACATAATTTCCAAGTCAGATAAATCGTCAAAATAATGAAAAACTAATAAAACAAGATCAAAAGCATTGATAAAATTCTACATACTCTCATTTCATATCATACGATTAAACTTAGAAATCTTAATTCGTATTCGTAAATACAACTCATAGAGAACTAACAACATTAAACCCATATCAAATAAAGACGCAAATAAACCCCCCTCTAGCTCTTACGCAAACATAGGTATACATAATCGAAACTTGATGTACATGAC
The DNA here is from genome assembly GCF_009905375.1 of Apium graveolens. NCBI lineage: Eukaryota > Viridiplantae > Streptophyta > Magnoliopsida > Apiales > Apiaceae > Apium > Apium graveolens. Next base: position 15,745 of record NW_027418687.1, read on the forward strand.
ACAAAATAACAATACACTTACTAATTGTATAATTTACATATTTTATTCATATTAAATCATAAAAAATGAACAATAACAACTAATGAAGCTCAAAAAACTAAAGTCTTTGAAGAACATATAACAGTGAGATTTAACTCTTACCAAGTTCATAAAAATTTATAAAATATAGATGAAAAACACATTCGGTTATTAGTTTACTATAGAGAGCCACGTTTATTCTCTCCTTCTCCATCATACTTATACATATATATGTATAAACATGAATACACCGTACACATAAAAAAATCATATGAACAACACAATTGAAACAAATTAAGACAGCCACATTCATTCTCTCTATATATCACACTCATACCTATAAATATATATATATATAAATAAAAATGCATATATATGTATAAAGAGGAACAAAAGATATACATATAAAGAACACACAAAATAAATTACAAAAGATATACATATAAAGAACACACAAAATAAATTAAATAAGTTAGCAAATATAGGTAATTAGGATAACGCATTAATGTTATATATAGTCTATATGTGGTCTTATCTCTTTCAAATTAGTTGTTGATTAAATGTAATCCAACTAATAAATTTACAGTTTTAGGATAATATTTTTTCAAATCTAACCTAAATAATTGTTCTAATTTATTTACCCAAAAGTAAATGATTATTTAAAGAATACTTATATAGTAATTATTGAACTTTTGTAAAATGGTTTAGAGTTTCATGCAATAAGGGAAAATATAATGGGTTCGTATTAGTTTTCATTCTAGGAAAATAACGACATCATATTTACTATATACACCCTTTTTATCATCTATGCAACTCATGACAGATACTTAATTATTTAATAATGAATAGGAAAGTAGTGTGTTGGTTCAATTAAATGGCGCGGTCATTGTTGTACTTCTAAGCATTGCATGTTTATTTATACGCATTTGTATACTTATTTCTTATTTAATTATTAACATATTTAAATTTTGTATAAATTAGTTGTACTTTCTATATATTTACATGTTTACTTAGATGTACTTATATACTTATTACCTATTTTACTAACCTACTTTAATATTACACATTAATAAAATATTAATCAGATATTCATATTTATGATTAAACGAACACAAAACTAGTATATTCTCATTATTGGTTTTCTTGAGCTTCTAGGACTTACTTACAGTTTCTCATGTTAGCTTTAATGTTGATATATCATAGAAATCCTTTAGAAAATTACTCCATTCACCACTTGATTAATAAAAAAGAGAGTCTTCTTAACTGTTAGTGGATTTCCCTTCAAAGTCTTAGTTATTACGGTAAGATAACATGTATGGTTCTTTGTATCCATATTCCATAATCTTTCAAAAATCTTGAGATTCTTACAATACCGAAATCGATTTTCTTGTTTGTCTCCATGCCGACGCACATTAGCAACTTAAATTTTTTATTAGCTCTAATCTCATTAATAATAATGGCTCTCGTTCATAAAAATTATCTGATCATGTAAATGTATTTGTTACATTGACACACACTAGAAAGGACCCTACCTTTGTTTGAATACTCAATTGATTACAATTATTTCCGGTCATACCAGAAAATTTTGATCGCAACATATTTTTGTGATAGTCATCTCTAAATCACAAATCTATAATACCACTTTCTAAGAATATAAATGTATAATAAATTGGTTGAGATTACGGGAAAGAGTTTTTTTTAAGTAATTCCATACAACTTACTCACACAAAATATATACATAAAACTTGCAACTGCAATGAAATATTTTGATCATTTTCTATGAATACAAAACTTAGAAGATTGTCATATTTATGCGGCTAGGTCTACATGGAATTTACAAGAATATTCGCACCTAAGTTAATATGTAATTGAATAAGTACATGATTTAATCACATATAGAAATGCAAAATTATGAACTCGAAGACTATTCTATTTTCATAAAAAAGCAAATTAAAGTGTATCTTAGCTTGTTTAAAACAACATACATTTATAATCTTCATATGTACTACCTTTAGTTAGCAAGGAGAGATTCTTTAAAAAAATTGGATGAAATTTTCCGCATTGAATTTTTTGGCTCTCCTAAATTCAATCGATTTTGGTCAAATTTATTATTTGGAAATGGCATGAAATTTCCTATAACTTTTAAAACTTTTGGGGCAAAAGTTGGTGAAAATTCCCCTCTATTTTGAAATTTATATTTCTACACAAATCCGTTTGTATGTATCTAATTTGGCCACATTCAATTGTATTTAGTATATTCAAAATTTTTAATAATTTATTTAAACTATTTAAATATTAGTGAATATTTTAAAAAATATGTATACACACAATAATAACATTCATCCCAACTACAAGGTTATATGGTATAAAAATATATGTGATGAAAGAACTTTTATTTAAATTTTATGATACTTCCGTGAAATTTAAATATATATTTATAAAAAAAAGTTTAAAAAATTATGAAAGAATTATCGCGTTCCAAGTCGACTGACTACATTCACTATAATTTTTGACAAAATATTAGTGAGCTAATAATTAACTTGTTTTCGAATCTCTACATTAGAGTAGGTAATATGATTACATGGGGTTATAAATTTAAATTTTAGGGTATCGATTAGGGTTTTAGTTTTTAATTTATATCTCATTTATTTTGAGTAATCTATTACGGATGTGATTATTCGAATTATTTTACAAATTCGAATTTAGGGGTTGAGATTCTTACCATAGAGTGTTCCTACTATTTAGAATAATATTAGACCATCCAACCACATGGATGTTAAAATGGTTACAAGAAAATGTTATATGCAAATTTTAACAATTTTTAATCATTAGACCTCGATTATTTAACAAATAAGGTATCATTAACTTAACTAAATATTTCACCACACAATCTTTTTCGTGGAATTTATGCTCAAATTGACCAACTTCATGATTTTAAATTTTTTATTAAAATAACAAGTTGTTAATATAATTTATTATATTTTTAATATTATAATATTTGTAAGAAAAAAGTTAATTAATTACAATTTTAATTTTCTAGAAATTATAAGAAAGCATAAGAAAAATATTAATCGACACTCCTAAATTCGAACGGTTACAGTTGAATTTAGTGCCACTTCTGTAGTCCCCTTGCATTAGATCTAACACACCAAATTTAACCCCTAAAACACTCATCCAATGGTTGAATTTACATTTAATAAAACCAAATTATAAGTAAAAAAACAAAAAAATGATAAAATAAATTTTTTAACCCAAAGCCCTCCTTTCACTCACGTACCCACCCCTTGTCTTTTTCTCTCTCCCCCTCTATTTCTATTTGTGTCCCTCCCACCATCTTACTCTCCCTCCTGAAGGTAATAATTCGGTAGAGAGCTAGGTAGATAATTTTTCAAAAATTTCCATTTTCTTGATTTTAATTCGAATTAGACTTTTTACTTTAGGTTGTTTATTGATGTGTTTTGAAGTTACGAATCGATAGATCATTGAACATCAGCGTGTAGATAATTTTTTCATGATTTATGATTGACTGTGTTGCTCGATTTACATGCTTGGTATGTGGTGGGGAAATTGTTATATTAAGGTTTTTTTAGTTTGGTGAATTTTTTGTTAATGTTGTTTTTTTCTTTACAGACGTTCAATTGATTTTGACCGGAATCGGTTAAATGCTAGTTATTTGTAAGTTTGGATATGAATATGAGATTGTTGGGTCAATTTTGAGTGTATTAAATTGAAAAATTGGACTAAAAACTGAGCTTTTTTGGAGAAATTAAAGCTGCTGGAATATGACTGGACCTGGGTAAACTCACTAGAATCTGGAAATTTTCCAATTTCCAGCGAGAGATTTGTCTCTTAAAACTGGTGTTTGTTAATTCAACCGAAGGTGGTGAAATTTAGATTCGCATCTTTGACCATATACGGTCAATTTAATTTTAGGCAGACATTTTAAATTTATTCAAAATATTTAATAGTTTGGGGGGATTTTCAATTTTTTGGTGAAAAGTCAAATTCGACTACCTTGGTCAAATTTGGCCAGTTGAATTAAGCGGTTTTTTTTAAATGGTCAAAACTAGCTGGTCCAATTTACTTTAAAAATGACTGACTTACTAAATATTCCTCCCATATCATGACCGATCCAGAAACTAAAAGATACGACCGTGTCCTGACATATTTAGGTAAATGCGAGGACTTTTGGCCGGTCGTATTTACCTGTTTTTCTTATAGTGATAGCTCATCTAAATATGAGGGGTTTGTTAAAATGACGTAATATATAAGTTGATCCACATGTTAAATGACTTAATCAAGGAAAGATGGGATCTAATAAATTCGACATCATAAACTTTGAAATTCTTGAAGAATTGCCATCACCGATTTTCCAATTTTCAAATAGTTCTTGGCTAAATGATATTATACTTCATTTTGATGTCTCTCAACTTTGTTTCTTTCATTTTGTACTTAGTGGTGCAACAAACCATATGGTTTCTCTAACCCTCTCAGTTATCTACCTCTCTTCACCTTTTTCAGTTGATGGAAGTGCTTTGGGCGTGGATCCTATCACGTTTTGCCTTTCCAATTAAAATTCAAATAAATTCTCTTGTGTAATAAAGAAATATTTAATCTCATTACATCCTTTATTTCACAAATTCCATATATTGGCATATTAGTTCTTGTATGTTCTTGCAATGACTTGGTTTGCCAAATATTCACGGTTGTGGTGGTTAATATGTTAAGAGACACCAACACCAAAGGTAAGTCTCATCCGGAGAAAATTAAGGGTTGAGGTATTGTTTCGACCACTTCAAATTGTTTTCATCTTATATCCTTTTCATTTATGAAGGAATAATATGTGCAAAGTTTATATGTTTTTTTAATATTTTTTGTTTTAATAAAAGTATTGTTGCTTGATTGTCAGGTTTATTAATTATATCATTCACGAGGATTTAATTAAACATGGGTTTTTAAAATATTTTTATTTTTGTTAAAGTATTGTTCCTTGATTAGGTTATAACTGTTCCAGTCAACGCTTTAAGAGGACATAAGAGAAACTGCAATAGATTAGTTATTCATTCTCCTAATTTTTGTAACTTAAATTTTAGGGAATGAGTGTACTAGTACAACGGATTAAGCATCATCTCTCCCAAGACTTTGAAGAAGGAAGACTGTGCATCTTCACTAGTGTAACAGATTTTTTCTTATGTACACACATTTGCAACATGATGCTCTATGATATGATACATTATTTCTCTACTTGTTTGGGGTCAACTTCAACTTTGTACTCACATCTGTGTGCCTCCAGACTCAACTGCAGTTCAGAAGTACACGGTTTAAGTTCCAACTGTATCATTACTGCAAATGTTTGCTTTCCAGCATGGGTGATGGACCCTGGACCTGTTGTGCATTATGGGTGTAAATTATTAATATTATCAAAACAATTCCATTAGTGTTGCAACTATTCTGAATTTTCAGATGTTGCCAGTAGCCGTGAACCATTTGACCTCTATGAACAACATTATGGAAATTCCTTTAACCTCCCAAGCCTATTTAACCAGCAGCATAATTCAGAGCACAAGTTTAATAATGTCGGAGGAGCAAGGATCACTATTGCAGGTGTCTTGAGGATGAATGAGAATAAGCTCCTGATTAGCATATCCAGACGACTGGGGCACATGGCTCCACGGGCCCACGTGATGAATTGAAGAGGAGAAGTTCCAAAGGTTCATCAGATGTGAATTCAGGAGCAGTTCTCTAGGCTCATCAGATGAGTAATCCAAAAGCATGAGAATCTCTTAGGTTATTAGATTTTTAAACCAAAAATGAGAACTTTATAAGGTACATTACAAAAGGACAAGTGCAAGAGGATAATTGGAATTTAAATCGAAAAGGAGAAGGTCTAGCTGTCTGTCTCTCACATGATAACTACAAATAGAGAAGTTTTGCAATGAATAGACACAAAGAACAGAAGCAAAACCTGTAATTAAATATCAAACATGTATAAGTATCCCACAAAAAAGCAAGCCGAGCAATGTATCACAAAAAATGGCACCAAAGTATCTTTATCTTCCAACAAGGTCGGCGATTGGCAAAGCACTTGGCTGGAAATCTAAGAATTTTCGGTTGCATTGCATATGCACATATTCCTGACAAGAAAAGAAAAAAGCTAGACGAGATTAGATGAGATTGTCAAGAAATATATCTTTACCGCATATGACAAAAGAAGCAAGGTCTATCGACTCTATAAACCACTAAAAAAATTTAATCTTTTCACGTGGTTGTATGCATGATGAAGTAGACTTTCGGTGATGGAGCGTAAAGAAAGAATTGTAGCACGTCTATTGTGTAATGATTGATGATGATGAAGATAACTCTTTGTGTAATGATTGATGATGATGATGATGAAGATAAATCAACAAAGATAATAGTGGAAATGATGATCCAATCCTCGGCAAAAGTTCTTAACAAATTCCTATATGTTGACACAATTGACATCAGAACGTAGAAGCAATAGTGTAGGTGGGCACCAAAAATATACGGAGTCTCCATGACATCTATAATGCAATAAGTCAGCTGGTACAAACAACCTTTATATGGTTATTCCTTTGTTTTGTTTAATGATCTACTAAAATTTTAGTAGTGCTTGAGTCACTTTTAAAAGATAAAGAATTCTCCCTAATTTAGGAATCTAAAAAAGTAGATGAATAATATGTTCTTACCTGTGTGCCCTTGAACTTGATGCTGATCTTCTTCTTGTTGGGACCCAGGTTGGGTTTTGGCTTTGTGACTGTCCTTGCAGAATGAATGTTGGGTATTGGCCTTGGTGTTGCCCTTGATATTGTTCTTGCTGTAGGCGAAATAATAGAGTAAAACTACTCAAATTTCAGAAACTAAACATGTTAACATGTTGATGCTTTAAAATAATTAAGATACTAATTTTTAAAAGAAAAACAAAAAATCAAAGCAATTATAATATATTCTAAATGCATTTCTCAGTGTAAATTAATTCTGCTGATCCCCGAGACCTTAAATCTTGAAACACTACAAAGTGTCAAATTTTATTTACAATTACAAAATTGAAATCCTTAATATCATAAAATGAATCCATATATAGTTTAAGTTGGTCACATAGACATATATTTAAATATATATTTCATACAACACCCATAAAAACATTAATTAATTTCCTACAAAGAGAATAATCACATGAGAGTTAAAAGAATTATCTCAAGTTTATCATTACCTAAACTTAGAGTTTATAAGGGATAACACAAGATTGTGGGGGGTACTTGTACAAATAATACACATATGTGTGTAGAAAAATTTTAGTGGGGTTATTAAGACATACATCTAACATAGTAGTGTTAGATGCTCAGGTTTATGATGATTGCAGATAAACAGAAGATAAACAGAATGCAAGTAACTGAGATTCAAGCTTTGCAGTTTGTTCAGATTTTCCAGGAGGCTATTTCTCAGGATTAGGTTTGTTAGGGTTTTGTGTAAATCTTGTTTATCTAGATAAACCTTATCTCAAACAAACTCACCACCTTATCTTATAAATCAAGTTTAAATCTTTCAAGACTTATCTTTTACTTGGTTTATCTTTTTCAAACTACTAACAGATTAGTTTCTCAAGATTAATTCAAATATTTTCAAACAAACTTATCTTCCAATCTTATCTTGTGTTTGAAAATAATTCTGTTAGAACTTTGCTTATAAATACAACTCTTCATTTCAGATTTGTAGCTAACATTTTCTCGAGAATCCTTCATCATCTGAAATCATTTTCTTGTTTCATACCCGAGATATTCATATCCAGAAAAACAAGAAACTTAGTTTGAGTTGTAATCAATTTGTTTATTCTTGTAACTAAATAGTGTATTCATATCAACTTTGTGCCGGGTTGTGGCAAGCTTAATTTCAAAGTATAGCAAAGTAGCTAGAAGGCTAAGGAATAGCAGTGGGCTAGGTAGCAAGGTAGCTTGGGAAAGGGGTTCTTTCAGGTGCTATATTTGTAATCAAGGAAAAGATTGTAAGTTCTTTTATTAAAGTTGATATAATACATTCTCTATGCTAGTTGGCATGGGGACTTGGATTTAGGCCATAGACTAGGTGTAGGGGCCGAACCAAGTGAAAACTTCTGGTGTTTTTTTTACTTCTCAGTTTTCAGCATTCTGTATTTTATTTTTGTCATTTATTTTCTGCAGTGTAATTGAGACTGTCTCATACCCTGTCTCATTTGTAAAGGGACTGTCCCATTTGCATAAGAGACTGTCCCATTTGCCTTGACAGTTAGAATATTATTTTATCTATCGAGCCATCGAATTTCATTTGGTATCAGAGCAGGTGCATTTAATTCTCTTTTTAGTGTTTATTTTGCTAGCGATCCATGGCTCAACCAGATAGGTATTCAAACAATTATCCAGCACTGCTTCATGGTGCTGAAAACTACAATGACTGGAAGTTTCGAATGAAAATCTTTCTCCAGCGTGATGCATTTGAATGGGATGCTGTAGAAAATGGTTTCACAATTCCTATGAAAGAAGGAAAGCCAAAATCTCTCAAGGATCTCTCTCCCGAAGAAGTGAACGCAATGAATTCCAATGCTAAAGCTATGAACTCACTTCTCAATGGCATGGTAGCTACAGAATTAAGAAAAGTTTCAGCATGTACTACTGCCAAGCAGATTTGGGATACGATCAAAGTCAGCCACGAAGGCACGTCTAAGGTACGTGAAGTAAAATTAAGTATGCTAATGAGTGACTATGAAGGTTTCAGGTTGGAAAGAGATGAAAGCGTGCGAGATGCTCAAGGGAGGTTTCTGACATTGATGAATTCCATCTCACTTCTGGAAATGATCATTCCTCAATTTGAGATAAATAGGAAAATCCTCAAAGCAATGCCAAAGAAGTTTGCTCCAAAGGTTACCATTCTGCAGGATTCAACACTGCTTTCGACTATGGATACTCTAACACTGTTCAGTGAATTGGAGGAATTCGAAAATCAGCTACGTAGATATGATGAAGAAGATGAAGCTCCTCGTAAGAAAACTCTTGCACTTAATGCAGATGCAGATGAGTCTCCTGACGATTCTGATGAAGATATTGCTCTTCTAACAAAGAAGTTTCATAAATTTCTTGCCAAACGGAATGCCTCCAAACGACCTGTGAAATCACAGTTTATGAAGAAGGACTTCAAATCTAATCCGAGCAAGGAGGTTAAAGTGAATCAAAGCAAAGATACTTGCTTTGAGTGTGGAAAGAAAGGGCACTTCAAAAAGGACTGTTACAAGCTGAAGAACAAAAAGAAGGCATTAATTACTTGGAGTGATGATGAATCTGACGTGGAGATCGATTCAGACGATGAAGTTGCTCAACTTTGCTTTGCTGGACTAGAGGACAACTCCAGTGACAATGATGAGGTTTGTTTGAAGGTCCATGTTCCGCGAAATAAATGGATCATCGACAGTGGCTGTTCACGTCACATGATAGGTGATAAATCCAAGTTTTTATCTCTAGTTGCCAAGGAAGGTGGCTTAGTTACTCTTGGAGATTCAAACACCGTCAGAATTATTGGAAAAGGCACTATTGGTAATGACAGTTTTGCCATTTCTAATGTTCGTTTAGTTGATGGTTTGAAATATAATCTTATTAGTGTAAGTCAACTTACTGATGCTGGTCATAAGGTTAAGTTCGATAAAGATGTATGCTATATTGGTACTCATACTAACGAGTTTGCTTTAGTTGCCAAAAGAAAAGGAAATATTTTCGTATTAGATTTTGATGAACAGCAAGAAGAAATTTGTCTAGCTACCGTTCAAGAACAACAAGATCTGTGGCATAGATGTCTTGGCCATGTTCACATGGATCTTCTTCGGAAGATATCTTCTCATGATCTGGTTCGAGGTCTACCAAAGCTGAAGTACAAGAAAATAGAACCTTGTTCAGCTTGGAAAACAGGTGAAAACTTCCTTTACTGCTAAGAATAAAGTATCAACTTCTGTTCCTTTGCAGCTCCTTCATCTAGATCTTTTTGGTCCAGAAAGGTATGTAAGCCTAGGAGGTAAGAATTATGCTTTTGTTATAGTTGATGATTATTCTCGTTTCACTTGGGTATTATTTTTACGAACTAAGGATGAAGCTTTTGTTGAGTTTAAGGATCTTATTACTAACCTTGAGACTAAGTATTCATTTAAGCTCAAGACTATTCGTAGTGATCATGGAGGTGAATTCGAGAAGGATTTCATAACCTTCTGTAAATCAAGAGGAATCACTCATGAATTCTCAGCTCCTCGAACTCCTCAGCAGAACGGAGTAGTAGAATGCAAGAACAGGACTCTACAGGAAACTGCCAGAACTCTACTGCATGAGAGTAAGCTTCCAAGAAAATTTTGGGCTGAAGCGGTACACACTTCCTGTTATGTTTTAAATAGAGTACTTATCCGTCCTATTTTGCTTAAAACTCTGTATGAATTGCTTAAGAAAAGGACTCCTAACATTAGTTATTTTCGAGTATTTGGTTCCAAATGTTTTATTTTAGATACTCAAAATAATCGAGGCAAGTTCGATGCGAAATCAACGGAAGGAATCTTCTTGGGATATTCTACAACAAGCAAAGCTTATCGTGTTTATAATTCTGTCAAGAACAAAGTAGAAGAATCCATCAATATTACATTCAATGAATCCTCAAGGAATATATCTCAAATTGATGAAGACACTGCAGATCTATCGTCTCATTCCCAAATGAGACAGTCTCATTCTGAAAAGAGTCAGTCTCATTCTGACAAATCAAACAGTCAAGACTCTCCAGGTCCATCTCAGTCTTCTGATAATTCTGCAGGATCTACTCAAGCTTCAGATGAATCTTCTGGCTCTCCAAAGACTCCTGATAGTGTTTCAAATGTGTATTCTGTTACTCCTCTGGATAAATCTTCACAAGCGGAAATGAGGCAGTCTCTTTTGAATGAGACAACTCCTATTCATTTCCAGGCAGACAATTCTAATGAGGAAGAAATGAGTAATATTCAACTTCCTAAGTCTTCTAGGACTGTGAAGAATCATCCACCAGATAATCTTCTCACTGATTTAGATCAAGGGATATCTACTCGAAGCAGACTTCATAATCTATGTGCATTCTGTGCTTTTGTTGCTGAATTCGAACCAAAGAATGCTCAAGAGGCAGTTGCAGACGAACATTGGTCTGTTGCAATGCAGGAGGAATTGAACCAGTTCGAGCGTTGTGATGTTTGGGAACTCATCCCACCTCCTCAGGATGCCAAGATCATTGGTACTCGCTGGGTTTTCAAGAATAAGAAGGATGAAGATGGCAACATTATTCGAAATAAAGCTCGTTTGGTTGCTCAGGGATACAACCAGCAGGAAGGAATCGATTACGACGAGACATATGCTCCAGTAGCTCGTTTAGAAGCTATTCGAATCTTAATGGCCTTTGCAGCTCACAAGAAGTTCAAGCTCTATCAGATGGACGTCAAAAGCGCATTTCTAAATGGCTATCTCAAGGAAGAAGTCTACGTGAAGCAGCCTCCAGGTTTCATTCACGAGAAGTACCCTAACTATGTTTACAAGCTCAAGAAATCTGTCTATGGATTGAGACAGTCCCCTCGTTGTTGGTACGAGCGTCTCAGTCAATTTCTTGTGAACAATGGTTTCATTCGTGGTACACTCGATCCAACTCTCTTTATTTTTCATAAACGTGATAACTTTCTTTTAGTACAAGTTTATGTTGATGATATAGTATTTGGATCTTCTAACGAATCTCTGTGTAAATGGTTTTCTGATTGCATGCATAAGGAATTCGATATGAGTTTGATGGGTGAATTGCAGTACTTTCTAGGTTTGCAAATTAATCAGTCTAATGCAGGAATATTTATTCACCAAGGCAAGTACATAAAGGATCTACTCAAAAGATTTGCACTTGATCATGTCACACCTAAATCAACTCCGATGAGTACTTCAGTTAAGCTTACTAAGGATGAACAAGGTACACCTGTAGATGTCACTAAATTTCGAGGTATGATTGGTTCATTGTTATATTTAACTGCCTCACGACCTGACATTATGTATAGTGTATGCTTGTGTGCTCGTTTTCAATCTCAACCTAAAGAATCTCATTTGAATGCCGTTAAACGTATTTTTAAATATTTGAAAGGTACGAATGACTTGGGATTATTTTATCCAAGCTCCTCTTCCTTTGACTTAATCGGTTTTTCAGATGCTGACTATGCAGGGTCACAGGTTGATAGAAAAAGCACAAGTGGTGCTTGTGAATTTTTAGGAGATTGTTTAGTTGCATGGCATAGTAAAAAGCAAACTTCAGTAGCTCTCTCTACAGCTGAAGGAGAGTACATTGCAGCTGGAAGTTGCTGTGCTCAAATTTTGTGGATGCAACAAACATTGCAGGATTTTGGTATTTCTTACTCAAATATTCCTATATATTGTGATAATACCTCTGCAATTAATATCTCTAAAAATCCTGTTATGCATTCTCGTACTAAGCATATTGATGTTCGTCATCATTTTCTACGAGATAATGTTTCTAAAGGTAATATTGAGCTTATTTATATTTCTACTGAGAAACAGCGTGCAGATATCTTCACTAAGCCTTTAGCTGAAGATAGATTTTGTAAAATGCGTCGAGAATTAGGTATGTGTTCTCTGTAATTTATTACGTGATTTTATGTAATTTATGTGTTTAAATATGAATTATGTCATAATACTTAAATATATGTTGTGTATTTATTATTTGAGTTATTAGGTTCCTGTTTATAAATTTGTGGTTTTTTATTTTATTTGTCCGTGTGTTTATGCGTGTATATAGTATTAGATTTTGTAAATCTTTTGATTAGACTTTTCATTTCCTTGAAACTCGTGCATGTATCATTCATTCAATACATCACTTCTGTTTTGCACCTCTTCATCTCCTCTTCCATCTCTAACTCTTCAGTTTCTACTTCTTTTTAAACTCTCTTTCTTAATCTTTTCATTTTCTTTTCTCACTCTACTCTCTCATTCTCTCAAAATTCTATCCTTTCTCTCTTAACCCTAAAATCTTCTTTCTTCCATGGCTCGCCGTTCAAGATCCACCGCTAACCAAACCCCGACCCCTGGTCCGTCTGGTTCGAAGCGTCGTCGTATGGCCGCAGTTGTTTCCGAAGCATCTAGTGAAGCATCTCCTAATTCTTCCGAGCGTCATGCAAAGGAAAGCACTACTAAGGCGTGGAACAAGTCCATTCTGAAAGAAAGGTTGTGTGATACTGATCTTCTCTCCAAGATTGGCGTATAATCATTGTTTGAAGCTGTTGGGTGTGTTGGGTTGTTATCGCCGTCGGATGTGATCTATCCAGATTTGGTAAAGGAGTTCTATGCAAATTTTTCGATTTTGGCCGACAATATTGTGTTCTCTTCGGTGAAAGGAAGTCCAGTTTGCTTTAAGGCGGATTTACTGGCCAGACTCACAGCCGTATCCGATCAAGGTCCCTGCCCGTTTACCACTCATCAGGCGTTTGACGAGATTCCTGGATTGCAATATGAGGAACAACTCAAAGCTATTCTCGGTGACAACTTTGTTTCTGTGTCTGTCAAACCATTGGTAACTGATTTAACTCCTATGTGCTTATTATTGTTTAAACTGTTTCATTCGAATGTTTTGCCTCGTAAATCTAGTCGTGATAGAGTCACATTTCAGGATTCTATTCTTCTGTCTGTGTTTGTTAAGAAAACCCCTTGTAATTTGGCTTCATTAATTATTTCCAACATGAATCATTGTGCTAAACATGAATCCATGCATCTTCCATACCCTGCTTTGTTAACAAAGATTTTTCAGTATTTTCGTGTTCCTTTTGAGTCTGCTAAATCAGAAAAATTGAATGTTGTTTTTGACTTGTCTGTTTTAACTGCGAATGGTCTCGTAGTTTCTGAATCAAATGAGTTAGTTTTTGATGATGCTTCTAGAAATGTTGGTGGTATTCCTAAGTCTCCTAATTATGCATCAGACCCCTTTGATCAGCCTACCAATACTCTTCTTAATTCTCTGTTGATCAAATTAAATAAAAATTCTGCTACTTTGGCTAATCTAAATCAGCATTTGGCTTCTGTCAAAACTCTTGGATCACTCACTTCTGAAGTTAGTATTCTAAATGCTTCCTTTGAGTTGTTTAGGAAGTATGTCTGTTCATCTTTGGATGATATCAATGCTAAACTCTCTGTATTGTATACTTCTGATGTCAAGTTGTCTAAGACCATAGATTTTGAGTTTGGGACTCTGCAGGAAGGGATGGTTTCCTCTGCTAAGGCATGGGAAAAGGAATTTGTTAAGTTGTTTTTTAAGCTTGGGTCAGAGACTAAGTTTTTATCTCAGCAGTTGTCAGCCATGCAAGACAAGAGCAAGATGTATTGGCACAAGAAAAGAGACTGGATTGGAGATTGTACTTTAGAAGAAATCACTGCTCCTCTGCCACTCCCTGCCATTCCTCCACCTTCAGTTTTTGGTATGACCAGAGAAGAATACAAGGCTAAGATATTTGAATGGCTTCGTGAACGGGACCGGGAAGGCACCAGCTAAGGAAGCTTTTGACAAGCTATTTTCAGAGTATGGCTCAGCTCCGGTGTTTCCTTCATCCCAGAACAAGGCTTCTGGTTCAGGCAAAGGCAAAGGCAAGGCTCCAAGTTTTTGTTGATGACGATTCTGATTGAAGGACCCTTTTATGATGAAGGGGGAGAAATGTTTGATATTTTTTAAGACTTTTTGATGGATGTTTATGTTTTTGACGTTTTTGTTTTTGGGTTTTCAGACTATGTTTCTTTGATGGGTGTTTTGTTGGGTGATTAACTGATATTTTTGATTCGTTTATGTGATTAGATAACAATTGCAACTGGACATCCTGGTTTTTGGATGGGTTGTAAGGATGGGTTGTCTTTTGTTTTAAGTGTTTAATGTTTGAGACTGTTTCTTTTATGCATATTGTTCTGTTGTCTCATTCATTCTTTAGTTGTCTCATTCTCATATAATTGCACATATCATAAACTGCAATATATTCTGTTGGTTCTAACTTTGTTTTACAGGCCTTTAGTGTTTTTGATAGGGGGAGCATTTATGCTTTCTTTGTCATCATCATAAAAGGGGGAGAATGTTAGATGCTCAGGTTTATGATGATTGCAGATAAACAGAAGATAAACAGAATGCAAGTAACTGAGATTCAAGCTTTGCAGTTTGTTCAGATTTTCCAGGAGGCTATTTCTCAGGATTAGGTTTGTTAGGGTTTTGTGTAAATCTTGTTTATCTGGATAAACCTTATCTCAAACAAACTCACCACCTTATCTTATAAATCAAGTTTAAATCTTTCAAGACTTATCTTTTACTTGGTTTATCTTTTTCAAACTACTAACACATTAGTTTCTCAAGATTCATTCAAATATTTTCAAACAAACTTATCTTTCAATCTTATCTTGTGTTTGAAAATAATTCTGTTAGAACTTTGCTTATAAATACAACTCTTCATTTCAGATTTGTAGCTAACATTTTCTCGAGAATCCTTCATCATCTGAAATCATTTTCTTGTTTCATACCCGAGATATTCATATCCAGAAAAACAAGAAACTTAGTTTGAGTTGTAATCAATTTGTTTATTCTTGTAACTGAATAGTGTATTCATATCAACTTTGTGCCGGGTTGTGGCAAGCTTGATTTCAAAGTATAGCAAAGTAGTTAGAAGGCTAAGGAATAGCAGTGGGCTAGGTAGCAAGGTAGCTTGGGAAAGGGGTTCTTTCAGGTGCTATATTTGTAATCAAGGAAAAGATTGTAAGTTCTTTTATTAAAGTTGATATAATACATTCTCTATGCTAGTTGGCATGGGGACTTGGATGTAGGCCATAGACTAGGTGTAGGGGCCGAACCAAGTGAAAACTTCTGGTGTTTTTTTTACTTCTCAGTTTTCAGCATTCTGCATTTTATTTCTGTCATTTATTTTCTGCAGTGTAATTGAGACTGTCTCATACCCTGTCTCATTTGTAAAGGTACTGTCCCATTTGCATAAGAGACTGTCCCATTTGCCTTGACAGTTAGAATATTATTTTATCTATCGAGCCATCGAATTTCAAATAGAGCTAACATATGTGAATTTAAACTTCTACGGATGTTTTTAAGAAGTACGAGTGCTAGAATTGAAATGGACGTTCTAGATTCTTCTTACCATCTTCATTTTTTAAAAAATAACTGCCAAAATAGTAATATTATAATTTGAATAAATATATTTCATAATATATAGATTTTTAAAAGTAAGTCATATGTTTGGGAGAATATTATATTGGATTTTGAAATGATACAAGTATAATCAAAATTATTTAATTTTCTATGGGAATAGAAGATGGACAATCATAGATAAAAAACAATAATTAATGTATTATACTTACAAAAACCATCTCATAATCTTCTTCTATATTTATGTGGCTTCTCAAACAAATATTTTAAAAGTATTTTGAGGTTCTAGGCGTTAAAAGAAATAAAGCTAGTATGATTAGGCTCATAAATATATTCTATTGAATATTGTATAATTTTTAAAAATAAAATACAATATAAAATATTATGGTTATAATAGTTTGATATTTTGAGTACAAACATGTAGGTAAAACATGATAATGATTTGTTAATCATGTAAATTATATAGTTATTTAAATGCTATAGGGAGAAACCATCTATACTATACTATTATAATTGATTGGTTTGGTCGGTGCTTAACACCTTCCTAAAATATTTGCTACCACCTTCCAAAAAAAATTAAACACATATAATTTATTAAAATATTTAATTTAGGTATCCAACATAACTACAAACTCTATCATTTGTAGTAGTTATATCTATATTATACTACTTAAACTCTAACTTCTTTACAAACTCTACTATACTACTTAAATAAAAAAATAATTATATCATTAATTTCATATTTACATTAAATATTTTATAATTTATTTTCTTTTTATGAAAATAAGTAATTTACAAAAGTATGACAAGAAATATTAAAATTACCGGGCACCGCACGGGTTATAGGATAATTTATCGTATAAAATATATATTATTAATTAATAACATATTATTCAATTTCAATTAATTTAATAAATTATTTAATAATCTATTATTCTATTTTATATATTTTATTAAGTGTTTTACTTTTAATAAAAAAAAGGTTAATAAGAATTTGGGCGATTAATAGAGTTTGTAGTTAAATTTGATATATAAATTAATTATTTTAATAAATTATATGTGTCTATATTATTTTGAAAAGTGCTAACAAAATTTTAGAATAGTGTTAACCAAGATCAAATCAATCAATTATACCATATTTTCCTTGAAAAATGTCAAAATTAATCCGGACAGCGCACGGATTATTAAATAATTTATTTATTTTTTATAAAAATAAGATTATACTAATAATAGGAAAAAAATATTAAAATTAATCCGTGCATCGCACGGGTTACACGCTTGTACAACATTAAAGAAGAATTCAATTATCAAATTATTAGTAACTTTATTTTCTGTGAGATATGAAATAAGGTCATATATATGTTTACTATAATATTTTTGTCCGAATTAGAAAAAAAAGGATTGAAATTTAAGTATCTAATTATAATCAATACATAAAAAAATAAGCGTGCTAAGTCCATTATTACGGTTTCGATAATTATCTTTAGTTTGGTTTCGTTTGAGGGATGCCCTCGGTGTCGAGGAACACATAATAGAATAAATATTAACTTTCTTTACTAATATTAACTTGCACTTGAATAATTAAAGAAAAAAACCTTTTGCTTTAATTTTTGTTGATTTGTAACAAAGGGACGTTAAGTTTTTTTAGCTATGCGTGTAGGCTTTATGACCCGTAAGTCCAGTGGTACAATTAGACACAATTAAAACATAAATAAGACTGAACCTTTTGAACCGCGCACATCAAATAACAAAGTTTAGAAACAGTTATATATTAATACTATTTACACATGAAGATGAAAAGGAAAGCCCATCAAATTGCTCAAGAAGTATGATCAAAGAAAAAAAATCGAAGGAAGGAATTGAAAGATGGAGAAGGGATCAGACTAAAAAGAAACAAAAAAAATAATGAATCGATGAGTTAATTTCTAGTGTTCATATACGCATTTTGAATTCAATGCCTTTTCAATTTATGGGTATTATGATTAATTGATTTCAATTGTTTAGGTATAATGTAAGACTTTATTGTTAAGGTGCTTTTGTACATGTGTTGATGTACTCATACCTATCATCTCACCTATCATCTCAGTTCTTAATCCCATAATCTTACTCAGCCTCTTTAATACTTAGTTATATATATATATAATGTATATGTATAACATTCCCCCGTTTATCGATCCCCATCAATGTATATTGTTACTCGAATTATGACAAATTAGCAAGCCATCTGGTTGTTTTTTAACATGTCATAGAGCCATATCAGCACTCGGTTAGTCCATTTAAATATGTTGACAATGATCATGTAAATGCAAGTTAGTCGACTGCAAACTTTTTGAGTTCAATTACCCAACTACAAAGAAGTGAGTTCAATTATGTTTTAGCCTATTAACCAGAAATAAAGTAGTTTAGATTAAAGGTGGGAGTATATAATATATATAGATAAATAGATCGGGTTTTTAATAAATATGTTTGTATTGGATTTTAATATGCTCACTTCACGAATGTTGTTTAGCCCAAAATACCGACCAATGATTTATCTTGAATGCGACTTTAATATAGTACTAACTAACAACTTATGTGATGCACGAGTTTATATTATTGTGATATAAATAATACAATGATTCTAATATGATTTTAGTGCGAATAATAATATTATTTTAATTGGATATTAATATATCTAAATTGGATAAAAATATATACTATATAAAGCACTAAAAAAATATTATATTTCCATATTAGAATTTAAGCTATCACTTTGAATTGGATTTTAAAAAAATATGTTTTATTAGATTTTAGTAACCCATTTTTATCAAATCCATTGATTCTGAGTAGTTAATCCCATTGTAATGACCAACGATTTATCTTAAGTTCGGCTTTATAGTAGTATAGAATATCGAACAACGCATGCGATGCACGAGCTTATTTTAATATTATAGTTGTAATGTTCTGAATCTAATATGAATATATTGTGCATAATAATAATTGAAAATTAATAAATCTAAATTGGATATAGATATATATTATTTAAAGAATTATCAAATTATTATGATTACAGATTCTAAACTTATAATATATCACTTTGTATTAGTTTTAAGATGATTGTTTGTAATAGATCTTAATAAGCTATCATGTTTATACCATGTAAGCTCATCTTTGTATTAGATTTTAATAAGCTCATTTTTCTGTCGAGGCCATAATTCTCATGAACGATTTATCTTGAGTTTGGTTTTAATATAGTAGTATAGATAACATGTGCGATGCACATACTTATTTTAATATGGATGTTATAATATTATATATGACTTTATTATGATTTTATTGTGCATAAAAATAATATTTTAGTTCGATAATAATAATCCTAATTTGGATATAGATATAACCTATCTAAGGATTAACGAATTATTATGATTTCGGATTGTAAATTTATACGCTGTCACTTTGTATTGGTTTTATAGGATTGTTTGCATTAGGTGTAAGCCCATCATACCCAAGTCTGTTGATACCAAGTAAGCTCATGTTTGTAGTAGAATTTAGTAAGCACGTTTTACTAAGTCCGTTGGCCCCAAGTTTTCCCGTTGAGCATATAATACCGACCTACGATTTATGTTTAATTCGTTTTAAAATATTAGTATGAAAATAACAACATGAAGTTATCTTTAATGACATATGCTCCTTGCCTAGAAAACTTGTTCTCTCAATTAAAAATAGAAGACATTATCCATCCATATGAAGAGACACATGAATTGCTAGTGGATGGTACCATGGAGATTAAAAATGTTGAGGTATGATCTTTGTAACAGCTGCATAGAATTTTATACATAACCTCTGTTGGAAAATATGGGTATAAGTCCCATATTGGTAAGTCATATTTTTGAGCATTATGACTAAAAGATGTGTGAGATATGATGATATTCTCTTAATAATGAAAATTATTATTTTCCATTAGAATTTAGCTCAAATATTATGGCATAAATTAATTTGATTTTGTTTCAGATTAATTGATATGGTGTATGTCTTGATATATTTAATCTGATTCTGTTTCAGATTATTTATGGAATAGAGTAGCTTGCAAGTATTGCACCGATTCCATAATTAATGATATTTAATTATGGAAAAGAGTAGCGCACAAGTCTATCTACACCTATATAAACACCTCTAAGGCGTTAGGGTCAGACACACCAAAAACATATTCGCCTCTAAACACAAATCTCTCTCTCTCGGTGATAGTTTCGTGCCCGTTCAAGCTCGCTGAAGGTGCTCGTTATCCGTAACGCCGCCGCTACCTCGTTTTATCCTGGGAGGCTATCGACTCGCACATACGGTGAGAGGCGAAATAGCTTTAAGGAGACAGTTTCAACTGGACTCGAGGATCTCTCTTCTGTTTATATCCTTTCTTCCTCCGTTTGATTTCGTTTACTCACGCACACACTTGTTTGATTATTTGTATTAATCGCAGATTGCTTTCATAATCTTAAAGCTATTTATTTTATATACATCTGTGACTGATACATCTGTATCTGCTTGTTTTGTTGAGTAACAGATCGATGGAGAACCAAACTGTGAATGATTCGATGAACATGACTGGCTGATCCCAACGCACAGATCACTGGATCTGATGGGGTTTCACCAGCAGCCGATTAACCCTAATGCACGGATCGTACGATCTGATGGGGGTCAAACGCCTGTTGAACATGTGCCTTCGGGACATGTGCCTGTGGGACACACTGTCATTGGACAGTTTAGTGTTCCTCTTGGACATATATCGGCAGGATTCACTCCTCCGATCATACCTGCGGTGCCTACTGGTGTGCATACACCTGTAGTACAGACGCACGTACCATCTGTTCCACCCGTGGTGCCTGCTGCACCTGTTATGCCAACTGTGCCTGCTGCACATGCTGAAAAACCTGAGAAGTTCAACGGAACGAACTTCAAACGTTGGCAACAAAAGATGCACTTTTATCTGACCACGTTGTATATGGATCGCTTCCTTAAGGAAGAACCACCGTTGCTCACTGCTGAGAGTAACATGCAGACTGTGTATGCTGCTGATGCTTGGAAGCACTCTAACTATATCTGTCGGAACTATGTGTTAAATTGTTTGTCTGACTCATTGTATAACGTATACAGCGCGAAGCCAACAGCTAAGGTCTTATGGGAGTCACTTGACCATAAGTATAAAACCGAGGACGCTGGGGCAAAGAAGTGGATTGTTGGCCGCTTTCTTGATTATAAGATGGCAGACTCTAAGACTGTGGTCAGTCAGGTGCAGGAACTGCAGGTGATCATTCATGACATTCATGCTGAGGGAATGGTCATAAGTGAGTCTTTCCAAGTTGCTGCTGTTATTGAAAAGCTTCCACCTGGATGGAAAGATTTCAAGAACTACCTTAAGCACAAGCGAAAGGAGATGTCTATGGAGGATCTTATTGTTAGACTTCATATTGAAGAAGAGAACAGAGGGTCCGAGAAGAAAGTTAACGTTGCCACTGAGAAGGCAAACATGGTGGAGCATGCTCAAAGCTCCAAGCCCAAGAAGGCTAATTCTGGTAAAGGGGCAAAGCTGGCACCCAAGGGAGGGATTTCGAAGTCGAAATTTCAAGGGAAGTGCTACAACTGTGATAAAGTTGGTCATAGGTCTTCTGACTGCAAGAAGCCCAAGAAGCCCAACAAGAAGAAATAAGCAAACATGGTAGAGAATATCTCCAAGGAGATGGGTGACATAGACCTCTGTGCTACGGTCTCTGAAGTGAACCTGGTCGGTTCTAATCCACGTGAATGGTGGATTGATACTAGGGCTACTAGGCATGTTTGCTCAGACAAGGCGGTTTTCTCTAGCCTCAAAGCTTCCGATGCTGGTGAGAAGCTCTACATGGGGAATTCCGCAACTTCTACCATTGAGGGTGAAGGCACGGTGATCCTGAAGATGACCTCTGGGAAGAATCTGACTTTGAAGAATGTACTTATGTGCCTGATATTCGCAAGAACCTTGTGTCTGGTTCTCTGTTGAATAAGCATGGCTTTCGCATTATAATAGAGTCAGATAAAGTTATTTTGTCTAAGAGTGGTATGTTTGTAGGCAAGGGTTATTTAACTGATGGGCTTTTTAAGCTCAATGTAATGTCCGTTAAGGACGATAATGAAATGAAGAATTCTTCTGCTTACTTGCTTGAGTCTCCTAATTTATGGCATGCTAGATTAGGACATGTAAATTATGACACTTTACGACGTTTAAGTGCAAAAGAATACATACCTAAACTTACTATCGATCCAAAACATAAGTGTGAGACTTGTGTTGAGGCAAAATTAACGAGATCATCATTTAAACGTGTAGAAAGGAACACCAAAGTGCTAGACCTAATACATAGCGACATATGTGATTTAAAATTCACTCCAACAAGAGGAGGAAACAAGTATTTTATTACATTCATTGATGATTGTACAAAATACTACTATGTATATTTGTTGAAAAGCAAAGACGAAGCTATAGATAAATTTAAAATCTATAAGGAAGAAGTTGAGACACAACAAACTGAGAAAATCAAAACGATACGAAGTGATCGTGGAGGTGAATATGTTGAACCTTTTGGGGAATTCTGTTCACAACATGGTATAATCCATGAGGTCACTGCACCATACTCCCCTCAGTCAAATGGTGTGGCTGAAAGGAAGAATCGCACTCTGAAAGAGATGATGAATGCGATGTTGTTAAGCTCTGGGCTCCCACAATCGATGTGGGGAGAAGCCATCTTAAGCGCAAATAATATTTTAAATATTACGATGTGCAAGAATAAGGATGTAAGTCCTTATGAAATGTGGAAGAAAAAGAAACCAAGTTACCAACACCTGAAAGTGTGGGGGTGCCTTGCAAAGGTACTGATCCCTACACCGAAGAAGGTGAAGATAGGTCCTAAGACTGTGGATTGTGTCTTCATCGGATATCCTCCACACAGCACTGCATATCGGTTTCTTGTTCATGAATCCAAGATTCCTAATATTCAAAAGAATACCATTATGGAATCAAGGAATGCCTCATTTTTTGAGACGATGTTTCCCTGTAATCCAGGAAACCAACAACCTACGATGTCTAAACGATCTCATGAGTCTGTAGATGATGATAATGAGAGTGACGAAAGTGAAGACGAAAATGTGGGGGTAGTGAGAAGGAGCAAAAGACAATGAACGGAGAAATCCTATGGGTCTGATTTTATGACCTATTTGCTCGAAGAAGGTGACCCAAAAACTTATAAGGAGGCGGTTACCTCACCTGATGGGCCTATGTGGAAAGAGGCCATCAAGAATGAAGTTGATTCAATTATGCAAAATCATACTTGGGAATTAGTGGACTTGCCAACTGATTGCAAACCATTAGGTAGCAAGTGGGTTTTCAAGAAGAAGTTGAAAACTGATGGCACTATTGATAAGTATAAGGCCAGACTTGTAATTAAAGGATACAAGCAACAAAAAGGCCTTGATTACTTTGATACATATTCTCCTGTAACGAGAATAACGTCCATAAGGATGATGTTTGCTATTGCTGCAATGCGTAATCTAACTGTACATCAAATGGATGTGAAAACAGCTTTCCTAAATGGAGACATAGATGAAGAAATCTATATGGAACAACCTGAAGGGTTTGTTGTCCCAGGACAAGAAAGGAAAGTGTGTAGATTGGTGAAATCATTGTATGGTTTGAAATAAGCGCCTATGAAATGGCATGAAAAATTTGATGAGGTCGTGCTGGCCAATGGTTTCAAAATCAATGAATGTGATAGCTGTGCCTATTACAAGGAGAATGACAATGGCTATGTCATGATGACACTATATGTAGATGATCTACTTATTGCTGGAAGCAATGATAAAGTTATCAAATCTACAAAGGACATGTTGAAATCAAGGTTCGACATGAAAGATATGGGACTAGCAAATGTAATTCTGGGAATTCAAATTTCTAGAACATCAGAGGGTCTCGTATTAAGTCAACCACATTATGTTGACAAGATCCTTGAGAAGTTTCTTAAGGATGACTTTGAGAAAGCTAGGACACCTGTGGATATGACTTTGCACCTATCCAAGAACAAAGGTGTAGCTGTTTCCCAATTGGAATACTCGAGGATAATTGGTAGTCTGATGTACCTCATGAGTTGTACAAGACCAGACATTGAATACTCAATTAGCAAGTTGAGTAGGTTTACGAGTAATCCGGGAGCTGATCACTGGAAAGCGATTATAAGGGTACTAAGGTACTTGAGGGGAACTCGAGACTATGGACTGCACTATGGCAGATACCCAGCAGTATTAGAAGGATATACTGACGCAAATTGGATATCTAGCAAGAAAGCACTTAAGTCTACGAGTGGCTATGTGTTTACATTAGCTGGAGCGGCAATATCATGGAAATCCTCAAAACAAATGGTGATAACTCATTCCACGATGGAAGCTGAGTTTGTGGCACTAGATAAATGCGCCGAAGAGGCTGAATATCTACGTCAGTTTGTGGAGGATATTCCAAGATGGCCAAAGCCTGTAACTGCAATAGGGATTCACTGTGATAGTCAATCAGCTATTGGCAGAGCACAGAGCATGATGTATAATGGAAAGTCTCGTCATATACGACGACGACACAGTTCCATTAGACAATTGATCTCAACCGGAATTATCACTATTGACTATATACCGTCAAAGGATAATATCGCGGATCCACTAACCAAAGGGTTATCAAGAGAAGTGGTTGAGAAATTATCGAGAGGGATGGGCCTTAAGCCTATTGCTTAACGGCATCATGGTGGACACCCAACCATTGCTGACTGGAGATCCCAAGAACTTGGTTCAATGGGACAACTAAATCATGATGACCAAATCACTGTGGGGGTAACCCCTGGCCTGTTCCTATGATGAGGAAATAGTGAGACCCGTAAGGTACGAGGTTAAGCTTTGAGCCTTTAATGATCTTTGATGAATACATGGAGCTCAGGAAGTGAACGCATGGAATTCAGTTGAGTAAACGCGGGTTACTCTATAAGATAAAGATCACCTATGTGGGAGAGAAGTGGGGCCGCTTCAAAGGAGAATTGCGAGGCACAATTCTTTAGAAACTTCTGCAGAACAAGGACGATGTTCCATGGCCAAAATGGACATACTCATGAGAGCTGAACGAGTCAGAAACGATATAGTGATAAGTATATCATCGTTTACATAAACGGTCGAACAGTTCAAGGACAAGCACGTCTACTGTCTACCAGTAAAGTCAGTATGCTTACTCGAGCGAAGGTTCAAGGAGCATTCTCTACCTATTGTATGCTATATCTGATCGAAGAAACTATCACCAAGTCAAACTCCGTGTCTAGTCTGTCTGTCTGTCTGGTGTGTGCTACTAAGATCACCAATCTCATCCATGTGGGGGATTGTTGGAAAATATGGGTATAAGTCCCATATTGGTAAGTCATATTTTTGAGCATTATGACTAAAAGATGTGTGAGATATGATGATATTCTCTTAATAATGAAAATTATTATTTTCCATTAGAATTTGGCTCAAATATTATGGCATAAATTAATTTGATTTTGTTTCAGATTAATTGATATGGTGTATGTCTTGATATATTTAATTTGATTTTGTTTCAGATTATTTATGGAATAGAGTAGCTTGCAAGTATTACACCGATTCCATAATTAATGATATTTAATTATGGAAAAGAGTAGCGCACAAGTCTATCTACACCTATATAAACAACTCTAAGCCATTAGGGTTAGACACACCAAAAACATATTCACCTCTAAACACAAATCTCTCTCTCTCGGTGATAGTTTCGTGCCCGTTCAAGCTCGCTGAAGGTGCTCGTTATCCGTAACGCCGCCGCTACCTCGTTTTATCCTGGGAGGCTATCGACTCGTACATACGGTGAGAGGCGAAATAGCTTTAAGGAGACAGTTTCAACTGGACTCGAGGATATCTCTTCTGTTTATATCCTTTCTTCCTCCGTTTGATTTCGTTTACTCACGCACACACTTGTTTGATTATTTGTATTAATCGCAGATTGCTTTCACACCTCTGTCCATGTATCATGGTTCGATACTTTGAGGAGTAAAGATAAAAGAAACCAAGTACCTTTTTAAGTCCCTGCTAATTCACTTTTCCACATTATGTCCTTGTCGGAAATATTTTTTGTTACACTTAAAATTCTTTATAAATTCCTTAATGTGTTATCTACATTTTTCTGAAATGTACTAGTATATGTAAACAAGAATGCTTGAACTATCTAACACATCGTGGCCCTGGCTATCAGCCAAAAGTAATTTGGAGTCTATAAGGAGGCTTATGTAATCCTCAAAAAAGTAATTAGGAGTCTTCTAGTATAACACAAAAATACACTACTTCTTACATTGTAATTCAGCTACGTGATTTTGATATAGTGGATCTCTTTTAGGCTGGGCTACAAATCCCACCTGCGGTTTTGATCCTTTACGGGATTTTCTGCCTCACCAAATCGTGGTGTTTTTTACTTGCTATTTTCATTACGTTATAATCCTAGTTCTTTCATTAAAAACTTATAAATATATTATTAGCATTAACACACATAAATTTGGTAAAAATAATTGGCGCCGTCTGTGGAAAATTGCTAAGGATTTCTACACATTTACATCATGTCCACCAGCGAACCAACACGAAACCAGACAAACACAGAAGGTAACACTTCCAACAACGAGGAGATGGCTGCAATGCTGAAAAAGCTACAGTCAGAGATGGACAAATGCAGTCGATTTTGATGAAAAGAGCCACACACCAAACTGGCTATTGGAAAGGTACTTAGTTGGTTTCGATGTCAACTAAGGTTTCTACTGAACAACATGTGCAAGAATTAAGTACAAAGGTAAATAATCCTGAGAGTGAATTAGAAGCGCAGTTTAACAAGAATGTAGAACATGACTTGGATTATGGAAAAACCGGAAGAAGCGAACTTCAAAAAAAAAGTAATCCACAACTAAGTTCAAATGTAATAAAAAACAATATGTAGTCACTAATAATACTTGTAATTAAAAGAAAAAGAGAAACAATAGGTCATGAATAAATGTTTTTAATAAAAAAGGGCCAAAAACAATATAAATGAATTTTATAATCTTTTGAGCATATTTTGTGATTATAATATAATAGGTAATTAAGGTTGGAGGCCATGGAAAAATCATTTTAGAGGAGAACTTAGAAATCATATAATCATTAATTACAATATAACTTATGATGTTATTAATTTTGTATTAAGTTTTCTTCTATATCATTGAGAAACCATGTCCAAAATGTCTATATCTCCCTTGTGTACTTTCTAAATACTTGTTTATATTAATTTCATCTATATTAACTTACGACCAAATATGTCATATTGGATGAGTCTTGGATGAGTCTGAGTCGGAAATGACTTTTCGATCTATGATAATGGTCATTACCGATCAAAAAGGTAATAAATAACTTTTTCATTTTCTTGAGTATTGGCCCCACCCATTTACATGGCAGCAACGTGAATGTTTAATAAATCACCTTACGAAGCTTGGCATGGGCAGAAACCAGAAGTACATCAACTCAAAGTATTTGGATGCATCGCCTATTCTCATATTCCTGCACAACATAGAGAGAAATTTGATGAGAAAGGTGAGAAACTGCTTTTTCTTGGCTATAGTGAAGAATAAAAGGCTATGGTCTTTTTAATCCTGCCACCAAGAAATTTGTGATCTCCAAAGATGTAATTTTTGATGAAAAGAAATAATGGAACTTTCAAAATAATACATCTGAATCATCACTTCAGAATGTGCCAACAATTTCTCCAGAAACTTTCGAAGATGTTGTCACACCAGAAGAAGGATCAAGATTCACAATTGAAGATACCACATATACAGAAGTACTCAGACATCGTTCAATTCAAGATATTTATGATTCTTATAATATGGTATTCCTTACATGTGAACCAAAAAAATTTAAGGATGCTGCAAAAGAAGGAACATCGAGAAAAGCAATGGATGATGAGATTACAACAATAAAGAAGAATCATACATGGAGACTTGTTGATCCTCCTGAAAATAAAGATGTCATAGGACTGAAGTGGGTCTATAAGACAAAATATAATAAAGATGGAACAGTCCAAAAGCACAAAGCAAGATTAGTATCTAAGGGGTACTTCTCAGCAACCAGAAATTAATTTTACTGAAACTTTTGCTCCAGTAGTACGCATGGAGACAATAAGATATATACTTGCTATTTGTTATATCAAGTATTTCTACGACATGACGACTAGAAGTTGCATGCGACGGGGGTGGACGAATACGTAAGACATGATCATTCCGGTGTCGACATGGACAGCTGCAAGAAGAGAGCCAAAGACGAGTAGAAGGATTCAATAACAAACCTGAAAAATAGGAGAAAAGCATCAAAAAAGTGGAGAAGAACGTGGAAGATGGTAAGAGAGATGGGAGGAGAAAAAATAGCTAACAAAAGGATATAGGGCAATTCAAATAAAAAAGTGAGACAACGGCAGGAAGATTAGAGGGGGATAAATAGTAGAAAATACATAGACTAGAGCAAGTCTTCTAGTAGAACACAAAAATACACTACTTCTTACATTGTAATTCAGCTACGTGATTTTGATATAGTGGATATCTTTTAGGCTGGGCTACAAATCCCACCTGCGGTTTTGATCCTTACGGGATTTTCCGCCTCACCAAATCGTGGTGTTTTTTACTTGCTATTTTCATTACGTTATAATCCTAGTTCTTTCATTAAAAACTTATAAATATATTATTAGCATTAACACACATAAATTTGGTAAAAACAATTGGCGCCGTCTGTGGAAAATTGCTAAGGATTTCTACACACCTACATCATGTCCACCAGCGAACCACCACGAAACCTGACAAACACAGAAGGTAACGCTTCCAACAACGAGGAGATGGCTGCAATGTTGAAAAAGCTACGAGATGGACAAATGCAGTCGATTTTGATGGAAAGAGCCACACACCAAACTGGCTATTGGAAAGGTACTTAGTTGGTTTCGATGTCAACTAAGGTTACTACTGAACAACATGTGCAATAATTATGTACAAAGGTAAATAATCGTGAGAGTGAATTAGAAGCGCAGTTTAAGAAGAATGTAGAACATGACTTGGATGATGGAAAAACCGGAAGAAGCGAACTTCAAAAAAAAAACTAATCCACAACTAAGTTCAAATGTAATAAAAAACAATATGTAGTCACTAATAATACTTGTAATTAAAAGAAAAAGAGAAACAATAGGTCATAAATAAATGCTTTTAATAAAAAAGGGACAAAAACAATATAAATGAATTTTATAATCTTTTGAGCATATTTTGTGATTATAATATAATAGGTAATTAAGGTTGGAGGCCATGGAAAAATCATTTTAGAGGAGAACTTAGAAATCATATAATCATTAATTAGAATATAACTTATGATGTTATTAATTTTGTAATAAGTTTTCTTCTATATCATTGAGAAACCATGTCCAAAATGTCTATATCTCACTTGTGTACTTTCTAAATACCTGTTTGTATTAATTTCATCTATATTAACTTACGACCAAATATGTCAGATTGGATTAGTCTGAGTCGGAAATGACTTTTCTATCTATGATAATGGTCATTATCGATCAAAAAGGTAATAAATAACTTTTTCATTTTCTTGAGTATTGGCCCCACCCATTTACATGACAGCAACGTGAATGTTTAATAAAGTTTGATAATCGATCAAGTTTTTGGTTACTTTTAAATCTACAATTCACCTTTGCTTCGTCCCAGTTTTTCCTACTTGGCATCTATGTGCCACATGTCACGCTTGACTAGGATGTCACGGTGGTCCGTGTCAACTTTGGTTTGTTGGTCTTGTTCATGTTTATACACAAACAAAGAAATATTTTCATCAATTATATCCGATCACAATGTAACCGACCAACTTCATAAGAAATATTGTTGAAAATAGTCATGAATAGTCTATTTTG
Source organism: Apium graveolens (assembly GCF_009905375.1). Taxonomy (NCBI): domain Eukaryota; kingdom Viridiplantae; phylum Streptophyta; class Magnoliopsida; order Apiales; family Apiaceae; genus Apium; species Apium graveolens. The sequence continues at coordinate 45,959 of NW_027418687.1, forward strand.
ATCATTTTTGTATTACACCATTTTATTTTTTGGAAAAACATTAATATATTATTTGAAATTATATAATATAAAATATTTGCACTAAGATGTTTTTTTATAAATTACATAATGTGGTTGAAAAAAAATTGTTGTATTTAGTACCAATTCTTTACTCCTATAAATTGTTTAACTTAATTAATTTAGAAATACATATTTCATAAAAAATAAGTAAATTAGTTTTAAAAGTTCAAATTTGAATGATTCATGTAGAACTTTTAAATATTACTCTCTCGGTCCCTTTGAAATATATACAAATGGTTTGGTATTAAGAGATAGTGTAATTTTGAAGAAAAAAAGTAAGAAAATTGAGTAAAGTGATGGTACTCATCAATATTATATATATATAGGGGGCTACTCTAATACAAATCTCCTTATAATGAAAACTAAAAACTAAAATAATTTTTTTGTTAAATCAAGTCAAAACATGGCACATATGGAGAAAAATACAGTGAAGTTGGATTTCAAAAAAAGTTTATCGATTAACGGGAAAAAATAAATAAAAAACGGAGGGGAAAAACTGGAATTATGTGTAGCAGGGAGCATATATATGGTGTGTATACATCTAGGGGGCCCTTGGATTAGATTGATCTAAGGGCTGAGATTAGTTTGTAATTTTTATTTTAATTTTAGTTTCTATTTGATTATTTGTATATATATATATATAACTAGTGAGTAGTTAATTTCTATATAATAAAATTTTACAATTTTGAGTCACTTTGAAAATGTATAGAATTGAGACAGAGAGAGTGGGAAATATGCACCCATTACAAAAGTTAAAAATTTATCATTTGTAATTGTGTTTTGGATTACTAAATAAAATAATAAATTTAATAAATATTTTATTTTGATATTTATCATACAACTATAAAAAAACAAACAAAAAAGTTATTTCTTTGTTTTTAAACCTTACAAATAATATGAACTAAAAAAAATAATAGAGAAATAGAAAAATTACTTGATTGAAGAATATTTGGTAAAGAAATTTCTAAGAAATTTCCTACAAATTTCTAATGTTTTATATATCACCCCTATATAAACTTAAGGGTGTTGCACATACTCCATAATCCCTAATTCCTTGACAGCCGCCCCAATCTTACCATATTCCAGAACTTCAAAATTTAGTATATGACCAACCAATTCAGCTGCAAAGATGGTGAGGAGAGCGGATCAGGGGAAGACATGAGGGTGTTTGTGCTAAAGGTACAACTAATTTGTAATAAATAAGATTTTTACTTTCTTTGTATTATAGGTTGGCACTTTTAATCCTTAAATTTTTTCATATGTGTAGCTTTATCAGGGATTGTTCATTATACATCAAAGATCTGGGGAGGTATACATACTAATTCTCTTTTTGATTCTTTTATATTGATTTTTATTTATTTTTATTAAAATAGTGTAATGTTTGCACAGGAGGTGATAGGAAAGGTCACCCTATCACAGTTGCCCCTAAAGGTAGTTCTGCATAATCTTGCCCCAAAACTCGAAAAAGTGCGGCAGCCATCAGAGTTGACCCTACTGTAGCAGCACAATACATCAGTCTGTTTTGCCCCTTCTTCCCATAAACCATGTCTCGTATTAGGTCCATCTGATTCGAATGAGGTGTCATCTGATTGTCCAAGGAGGTCGTAGTCATCCTCTTTGTCACTGTCCTTGTTGTACTAATTTTTTTATTATCTATTATCTTTAAATTCAAGCAATGTAATCGTAGTAACCCGTTTGGAAATAATAGATAAATTAGTATCATGTTAATTATTATTAATCAAATATTGTTAAATTTGTGAGGATCTATATGCGGATATCTTAAATTGATAATATTAGTTATCTCTTGTATACATTACTCAAAACTACAACAAATTATTTCATTACTTTATATAAATTATATAGCCATAACATCTTTTTATTGATTATTAACTATAAATTAATTTTTAAAATTGAAATAAGTAACAATTACTTTTATAGACAAAAGTTTTAAATAATATCTATCCAACATTCCTATCAAGCAAAGTCTATATAATATGTAATATATCAATTGTATAATAATTTCAAACTAATTTTACTTTACTTATAAGTATTGTTTTGTATGTGTTTAAAAGCCTAGCACGTGTGGAGATAAATTAAAAATAAATTTAGTTGGCCAACAATCATCCAAAACAAAAATAAACTCCAAAGAACCCAAAGTTTAATATATAAAATAAATTGCTAATACACAATTAAAATCAAATGTAAAACAAAAACAATATGTAATCACAAAGAAATGCTTTTAATGAAAAGAAAATGAGAAAAAAAATGATAAGTAGTGCACTAATCACATCTAATTATGTAAAAAAAGATTAGAAAAATAAAATTATTAATTATATAGGGATAAAAAAATATAAATGAATTTGAGAATCTCTTGATCACATTTTCAATTATAAAATAATAGGTAATTAAGGTTGTAGGCCATGCGAAAATCCTTTCACGAGAGTATAAAAATCATATAATCATTAATTACCTTATAATTCTTCTATGTCATTGTGAAATAATGATGAAAATGCCTATGTCTATAGCATTCTCGGCAAACTCTACACTTTCTTCGAACCACCCCTTTTCTTGATTGACCAATTTATTTATTTAGTTTTTTTTCAAATTTATAGCAGATTTCATTAATAACATGAAAAAAATTCAATCGGTACAAACCCCCAATTCATCATGCAACCAGGTTGAAAAACAAATAGACGAACTAAATAATTAGCCTCTTTGTTTCCGGATTGCTTAACTGACTGAATACAAATATTCTGAAAATTAAAAATAAAGATAATGGTTTCTCGAGCGATCCAGCCTGCATCTCCACCGAAAACAGTAGTTTCACAATTGCCCTCACATTAATTCCATGGATAGTACAATGTTCAGAGGACTCAATTGCAAAAACTGAGAGGGCCCTCGTGTTATGAACAAAAATATTTTGTGAGAGGTGAGCACATGCACTTTTCACTACTGTATCAAAAGCACCCCACCTATCTACCTGCCGGACACCATCTATAAATAATAACTCAATTAAACGAAACGAAAAAGAAGCAAATTTTTGAACAGAATCCAATATTTATTGAAAGAAAGTTAAAAACAAATGATAAAAATGTTGTATGGATGAAGAGAGAGGATGAAGATAGAGATGAAGATGGGTAGAAAGGGTGAAGAAGGAGGTGTGATGATTAGGGTTAAAGGAAGATGGGGCGGCCGACTCTCATCGAGAGAGAGGGAGAATTGATTGACCAATTTTTTAATACTCTTTTGACATATAATTCTAAACACTCTTTAGCCTTTTCGGGTTTTTGCATCTTCAAATGCCTTAATTAATAAAAAGAACTTAGGTGTGTGTAATGTACATAATTATAAAAATAAAAATAACATACAACAAACTTCTTGGTAACTTCTTCAGCCCATTTCGAATTTTGTGCAAGAATGGCAATACACGTGTATGCCCAACTGCCCATTTTGAACGAATAGTCGCATTCAATATCTTCACTGTTGTATCATTTTGTATACTATAAAATTAATTTTAATGTAGTCAGTCATAAACACAAAAGCTTCATAATCTATGAGCTAATCGTATTCATATTTTTCACATACATTTTGAAGTTGAATGAGATTTATACGATAAAATATATAAATAATTACTGTCCCACTTGGAATTTGATGCGGCATGGTGTTTTTGGTTTCTTTTCCCTAAACTTGCGATCGGAATGTGATCTAGGTCATTTTCATGCCGGGTCTCTATAGTGGT